>NC_091977.1:5880366-6077062 GCF_044704955.1 Pristiophorus japonicus
CCAGGGGTTGGCATTGCCAATCATTGCTGATTAATCTCTTCTTCTGCTGTTGTGCCCCTGGGGCAGTGTCGTAGTATGGGCCTCGGGCCTTCATATTTACTTTTTAATTTTAAAAGAAAACTGTACTTCACCGATCTGTGACTTGCCTGGATTCAGGAGCAGTATGAACTTCAGGCTCGATGTCGAGCTGTTTACACAGATGCTGCCAGAATTGGGTTGATTTATTACCATATTGACTTACGCTGAACAGCTGGCCAAAGAACCGCTCAACCCTCTCAAAGTCAGAGTCAGCATTAAGCCTTTTTTGAACTGGAGTACCTCCTCTCAAACATGCCACATGCTAATTTAATGCCAGTTAAATACTCAGGAACTTTTTCCCTGCATGCACGACCTATTTTTGTAAATATTGCATTGTCACCACCTTTGGACGTCCCAAAGCGCTTTACACCCAAAGAAATAGGTTCAAAGTAAAAACAGAAAATGCTGGAATAGCTCGCAGCTCAGGCAGCAGCTGTGAGAAGCAGAGTTAACGTTTCAGGTCCGCGACCTTTCATCGGAACTGGAAAAAGTTATGCAACAGGGTTTTAAGAGAGTACAGAGACAGGGAAAGGGGGGAGGGGAGGAAAAAGCAAGGTCTGTGATAGGCCGGAGTGATTCAATAATAAAAAGGAATGGTGGTACAAAAGGAGATGGTTATGCGGCAAGTAAAGAAACAAAAGATTGGTTGATAAATGACAATAGTACAATGATTACCAACAGCTACTGCCCGGAAAAATGGGGGTGGTGATTATGATCTGAAATTGACGACGTCTACGTCGCGCCCAGAAGGCGGCCAAGCCTACAGTTCCCCGAGCTTACGTTGAGCTTCATTGGAACAGTGTAAGGGGCCGAGGACAGAGAGGTCAGAGTGGGAGTGGAGCGGGTAATTAAATTGGCCGGGGGTTTTTTATCTGGTTTTTGCCTCTCCCAGGAGATCACATGGCTCCGGTTGGGGTGGAGTGTAGAATGTTTTTAACCAATAAGGGAATTCAGGGTTACGGGGAGCGGGCGGGTAAGTGGAGCTGAGTCCACGGCCAGATCAGCCATGATCTTGTTGAATGGCGGAGCAGGCTCGAGGGGCTAGATGGCCTACTCCTGTTCCTAATTCTTATGTTCTTATGTTCTTTCAGTGTAAGGGGATGTCGCAGTTGTGTGGGGCGGACTGGTTGGGCTGGGTGCTCTTTACTGTTCCGCCATTGTTCATTGTTCATTGGTTTATATGTAACCTTCGGGGCTGCTGACCGAGGGCTGTGCGGCTCTTCGACGGCTGGTGCGGACACGATGGGCCGAAATGGCCTCCTGCTGCGCTGTAAATTTCTATGTTTCCATGAGATGGAAGCGTAGGGTCACGCTTGTGGACTAAACGTAGGTGTTCTGCAAAGCGATCACCCAATCTGCATTTGGATGCAGTATACTATAATACAGCAGGAGCGGCGAGGTCGGGGCGAAGGAGCGGCGAGAGATTGTAGAGGGACGTGATCGGAGCCCAGGAGAGGTGAGAGTTCGGGGCCCAGGAGAGGCGAGGGCCCCAGGGGCAGCACGGGCCCAGCCCACACTGCGATGTGTGTGTGCGCACTAGGTCCGTGCAGCAGAGCTGGTCTCCAGTCGTCCTGGTTAACCCTTGCCACTGGACCAAGACCTCGCTCTGTCAAGCCCCGTGTGGTGGCTGGTGTGCAACGGTCACCACACGTTAAAAAATATCCACGCACAGGCATCTTCCACCCTTCAGGATGTAGTTCGGGATCTGGAATATCATTGAAACACCTGTGAACTCATCCCTTTTCGGCGTGGAAGCACGTCATCCTCGCTTCGAGGGAGCGCCTATGGCGATGACTATATTGCAAGTAAGTCGTTGTTTCACCTGGCAGGAGTATTTGGGGCCCTGGACAGTGGGAAAGGAGGAGGTCAAAGGGCAGATGCTGCATCTCCTGCACTTGCACGGGAAGGTGCCGTGGGAAGGGGAGGGGGTAACTGAGGAGTGGACCAGGGTGTCGCGGAGAGAGTGGTCCCTTCGGAATGCTGGGAGGGGAGGGGAGGGAAGGGGAAGGTGCGTTTGGTGAAGGCATTATGCTGGAGGTGGCAGAAATGGCGGAGGATGATGCGTTGGTGGGGTGGAAGGTGAGGACAAGGGGAACTCTATTGTGGATCTGCGAGGGAGGGAAAGGGAAGAGAGCAGAAGTGCGGGAATTGGGACGATGGAAAGCAGATCCCCGGTTGAGGAAAAAGGGAGACGTGTCGGAAGCTCTGGTGGTGAAGACAGCATCTTCGGAACAGATGTGACGGAGACGGAGAAACCGGGAGAAAGGAATAGAGTCCTTACAGGAAGCAGACAGGAAGGAAGCACAGTCATGGTAGCTGTGGGATACCCACTGTCCAGGGCCTCAAACATTCCTTCCGGGTGAAACAACGATTCACTTGCACTTCTTTCAATGTAGTATACTGTATTCGCTGCTCACGATGTGGTCTCCTCTACACTGGGGAGACCAAGTGGAGATTGGGCGACCGCTTTGCGAACACCTCTGTTCAGTCCGTAAGTGTGACCCCGAGCTTCCGGTGTCTGTCACTTTAATTCCCCGCTCCACTCCCACTCTGACCTCTCCCGTCCTCGGTCTCCTGCACTGTTCCAACGAAGCTCAACGCAAGCTCGAGGAACAGCACCTCATCTTTCGTTTCGGCACTTTACAGCCTTCTGGACTCAACATCCAGTTCAACAATTTCAGAGCGTGACCTCTGCTGCCATTTTTTCCCCACACGGCAGCTATTGCTGCCCCTGCCATTCCCATTTACATCTCTTCTAGACCCATCTCTTGTTTCTTTACTTGTTCCATTACCACCTCCTTTTGCTTTGTACTTTCAGACCTTTTGTCATTTAATTACTCCTGCTTTCCATCCCATCACAGACCTGCCCTCCCCACTTTCCCTGGCCCGACACTTGCTTAAAACCTTTTTACATCTCTAACTTGTTCCGGCTCTGACAAAGGGCCATCGACTGGAAACGTTAACTCTCTTGCTCTCTCCACAGATGCTGCCTGACCGACCAGTTGAGTAGTTCCAGCATTTTCTCTTTGTAAGGTAGTCCCAATAACAATGTAGTTCGCCCTGGAGGGCCAACTACCAAATATGCAGCGACTGGCGTATGCTGCATATCTTAACCAAATTCGTTGGAGGGTTAGCTGAGGCTGATGATTAGCATTGGGTCTGGTACAAACTGGTCAGAGGTGGGGCAGTTTAAAAAAAAAATGAATGCATGCATGGATCGGTCCACTTTAGCTTGAATACAAGCGAACATGAAAGTCATCATGGACGGTCCCTCGAACGAGGATGACTTGCTTCCACAAGAGTCAACAGGGGTTTCAGTGAAGGACCCGATGTTCCAGTCCTGAACTGCAATTGAGTGTGCGTGGATTTTTTTTAACGTGGGTGACCGTTGCACATCAGCCACCACACGGGCTTGACAGAGTGAGGTCTTGGTCCAGTGGCAAGGGTTAACCAGGACAACTGGAGACCAGCTCTATCGCAGTGTGGGCTGGCCCGTGCTGCCCCGAGGCCCTCGGCTCTTCTGGGCCCCATACGTACCCTCATTCACTGCACTTTCGCCCACCATGTTCCAGGGCCCAGTGCTCCAGCTCTATTTATAACCCCGACCTGCGGTGATGTTCTCACACAGGTCGGGACAGCCCATGATGTTCCAGGGCCCAGTGCTCCAGCTCTATTTATAGCCCCGACCTGCGGTGATGTTCTCACACAGGTCGGGACAGCCCATGATGTTCCAGGGCCCAGTGCTCCAGCTCTATAACCCCGACCTGTGGTGATGTTCTCACACAGGTCGGGACAGCCCATGATGTTCCAGGGCCCAGTGCTCCAGCTCTATTTATAGCCCCGACCCGCGGTGATGTTCTCACACAGGTCAGGACAGCCCATGATGTTCCAGGGCCCAGTGCTCCAGCTCTATTTATAGCCCCGACCTGTGGTGATGTTCTCACACAGGTCGGGACAGCCCATGATGTTCCAGGCCCCGGTGCTCCAGCTCTATTTATAGCCCCGACCTGCGGTGATGTTCTCACACAGGTCGGGACAGCCCATGATGTTCCAGGGCCCAGTGCTCCAGCTCTATTTATAACCCCGACCTGTGGTGATGTTCTCACACAGGTCGGGACAGCCCATGATGTTCCAGGGCCCAGTGCTCCAGCTCTATTTATAACCCCGACCTGTGGTGATGTTCTCAAACAGGTCGGGACGGCACACGACGTGAACGTGAATGTATTCTTCCTCCGCCTCTCCCCACGGACAGATCAAAGAAATACTGACCAGTCCATACACCTCACAGCTCTTGAATTCTGTGCGGATGGAACGATAGTCGCTGTTGTGTTCTCTTGTAAGAAGAGACCCACATAATATAAATTGGGACATTCACGTCTGTCCAAAACTAACTTCCACCTACCGTAGGATGTATCCTGGCTCTGGCTGATTTCCAGCCCCAAGTTCATAAGAACTCGCTGCCTGGAAGAGTGGTGGATGCAGAAACCCTCACTACTTTTAACAGATTGTTGGATGGGTACTTAAAGTGCCATAACCTGCAGTGTTACAGACCTAGAGCTGGTAATTGGGATTAGGCTGGATAACCTTTTGTTGGCCGGTGCAGATACGATGGTAAGTACTGCAGGGAATAGAATACGGCCAGGGTGATCTCCTGGACTAGTTTCAATCGCCTGGATGGGCCGGAGAGGAATTTTCCCAGATTTCTTCTCCCTAACTTGGCCTGGGTTTTTAATTCTGGTTTTTGTCTCTCCCAGGAGATCACATGGCTCTGGTTGGGGTGGAGTGTAGAATGTTTCTGTGTAAGGGGTGTTGCAGTTGTGTGGGGCGGACTGCTTGGGCTGGGTGCTCTTTACCTTTCCGCCATTGTTCATTGTTCATAGGTTTATATGTAACCTTCAGGGCTGCTGACCGAGGGCCGTGCGGCTTTTTGTTGGCCGGTGCGGACACGATGGGCCGAAATGGCCTCCTTCTGCGCTGTAAATTTCTATGTTTCTATAAAAATAGGAGCAGGAGTAGGCCATACGGCCCCTCGAGCCTGCTCCGCCACTTAATACGATCATGGCTGATCCGATCATGGACTCAGCTCCACTTCCCTGCCCGCTCTCCATAAGCCCTTATTCCCTTATCGGTTAAGAAACTGTCTATCTCTGTCTTAAATTTATTCAATGTCCCGGCTTCCACAGCTCTCTGAGGCAGCAAATTCCACAGATTTACAACCCTCTGAGAGAAGAAATTTCTCCTCATCTCAGTTTTAAATGGGCGGCCCCTTATTCTAAGATTATGCCCCCTAGTTCTAGTCTCGCCCATCAGTGGAAACATCCTCTCTGCATCCACCTTGTCAAGCCCCCTCATAATCTTATACATTTCGATAAGATCACCTCTCATTCTTCTGAATTCCAATGAGTAGAGGCCCAACCTCCTCAACCTTTCCTCATAAGTCAACCCCCTCATCCCCGGAATCAACCGAGTGAACCTTCTCTGAACTGCCTCCAAAGCAAGTATATCCTTTCGTAAATACGGAAACCAAAACTGCACACAGTATTCCAGGAGTGGCCTCACCAATACCCTGTATAACTGTAGCAAGACTTCCCTGCTTTTATACTCCATCCCCTTTGCAATAAAGGCCAAGATTCCATTGGCCTTCCTGATCACTTGCTGTACCTGCATACTATCCTTTTGTGTTTCATGCACACGTACCCCCAGGTCCCGCTGTACTGCAGCACTTTGCAATCTTTCTCCATTTAAATACTTGCTGACTCCTCAAAGGCAATCTACGATCTACCAGTGTCAGGTTAGGAGTGTAATAGAATACTGTTGGACGGATGCAGCTATAACATTACGCAAGCAGCACAGCACCATCAAACAACACAGCAGTTCGCTTACTCCACGTTTCTGCCACTGGATTCAATATCCACCCCACCACCATCCCCCCTCCCCCCCCCCCACCTCCCCGACCATTACTGGAGCACAGTGAGTGAAGGGTGACAAGCACAACAAAAGTGTTGGGGAGCAGAAGCAGGACTAGAGCCGAACTGAGCATGGGAACTGGAAGTTGGGATAAGTCACAATTTGTGGGAAAGTTGAAGTCAGGAGACTGGCGAAGAGGACGCGAGGCTTTTGGTGGTGGAGAGGTACATATGCAGCCTAAAGAACATGTGAAGGTGCGTGACTTTGGACAGTAATTTTCACAGCTAGCCTTCTGTTCGCACCCTACAGGCTAGGGTTTAACCTCACGTTCATTGAACAGAATGGAGACTCAGCCCTGGGCTGACAGAGGCATCTTTGCAATTGGAGCTTTGTTTGAAAGAGCGATCCTTTGCAGAACTACAGAGAAAAATATCCCCTGCACGTCCATTTTATACACCAACCAGGCCCAACATCCCCAGCGTCGAAGCACTGACCACACTCGATCAGCTCCGCTGGGCAGGCCACAGTGTTCGCATGCCCCAGACACGAGACTCCCAAAGCAAGCGCTCTACTCGGAACTCCTTCACGGCAAACGAGCCAAAGGTGGGCAGAGGAAACGTTACAAGGGACCACCCTCAAAGCCTCCCTGATAAAGTGCAACATCCCCACCGACACCTGGGAGTCCCTGGCCAAAGACCGCCCTAAGTGGAGGAAGTGCATCCGGGAGGGCGCTGAGCACCTCGAGTCTCATCGCCGAGAGCACGCAGAAAGCAAGCGCAGGCAGCGGAAGGAGCGTGCGGCAAACCAGTCCCACCCACCCCTTCCCTCAACCACTGTCTGTCCCACCTGTGACAGGGACTGTAATTCCCGTATTGGACTGTTCAGTCACCTGAGAACTCATTTTTAGAGTGGAAGCAAGTCTTCCTTGACTTCGAGGGACTGCCTATGACGATGACACCAAAGGTTGTTCTCATGTTATCGCCATGGACGGTATGATACACAAAGAAACCAACAAATGAAAAGAAAGGGGGAAAAAATTGTTTGAAAGGAGGCTATTCCCTTCATAAATGAGAGAGCAAACATTCTTCAATTTGAATTGGGGTCACTAAGTCGCCATGCCTGAAGCAGCATTGAGCATCAGATAACCACCTGGTGAGACGGAAAAGAGTAACTAGAGATTAAAAGCTGGCCTGTTTGCTGATTTATGCAGAAGTTTAATGAATGGCTTATTGACAACAGAGCAGGTGTCAATGGGTTCAGACATATTTGCATTTTAAAAGCAGAAAAAAAAACCTGTACACTTAAAGGGACACTGTCTACCTAAAACTGTGCACTGCAGTCAATAAACTGAGCGGTGCAATGCACATTGCTATCATTTTAAGAGTGGAAGCAAGTCTTTCTCGATTCCGAGAGACTGCCTATGATCAGAACTGAACCTTGCGATACCCCACTAGTCACTGCCTGCCATTCTGAAAAGGACCCGTTTATTCCCACTCTTTGCTTCCTATCTGCCAACCAGTTCTCTATCCACGTCAATACATTACCCCCAATAACATGTGCCTTAATTTTGCACACTAATCTCTTGTGTGGGACCTTGACAAAAGCCTTTTGAAAGTCCAAATACACCACATCCACTCTACCAGTTACATCCTCAAAAAACTCGAGAAGATTCGTCAAGCATGATTTCCCTTTCATAAATCCATGCTGAGTTGGACCGATCCTGTCACTGCTTTCCAAATGTGCTGCTATTACATCTTTAATAATGGATTCCAGCATTTTCCCCACCACCGATGTCAGGCTAACCGGTCTATAATTCCCTGTTTTCTCTCTCCTTCCTTTTTTAAAAAGTGGTGTTACATTAGCTACCTTCCAATATATAGGAACTGATCCAGAGTCAACAGAATGTTGGACATGGACAGGCTAAATAAGTGGGCAAAAATTTGGCAGATGGAGTATAATGTTGGAAAGTGTGAGGTCATGCACTTTGACAGAAAAAAATCAAAGAGCAAGTTATTATTTAAATGGAGAAAAATCGCAGGGTGCCGCAGTACAGCGGGACCTGGGGGTCCTGGTGCATGAAACACAAAAGGATAGTATGCAGGTACAGCAAGTGATCAGGAAGGCCAATGGAATCTTGGCCGTTATTGCAAAGGGGATGGAGTATAAAAGCAGGGAAGTCTTGCTACAGTTATACAAGGTATGGGTGAGGCCACACCTGGAATACTGCATACAGTTTTGATTTCCATATTTACGAAAGGAGATACTTGCTTTGGAGGCAATTCAGAGAAGGTTCACTCCATTGATTCCGGAGATGAGGGGGTTGACTTATGAGGAACGGTTGTGTAGGTTGGAATTATAGAAACAGAGAAACATAAAAAATAGGTGCAGGAGTAGGCTATCCGGCCCTTCGAGCCTGCACCACCATTCAATAAGATCATGGCTGATCATTCCTTTAGTACCCCGTTCCTGCTTTCTCTCCATACCCCTTGATCCCTTTAGCCGCAAGGGCCATATCTAACTCCCACTTGAATATATCCAATGAACTGGCATCAACAACTCTCTGCGGTAGGGAATTCCACAGGTTAACAACTCTCTGAGTGAAGAAGTTTCTCCTCATCTCAGTCCTAAATGGCTTACCCCTTATCCTAAGACTATATCCCCTGGTTCTGGACTTCCCCAACATCGGGAACATTCTTCCCGCATCTAACCTGTGCAGTCCCGTCAGAATTTTATATGTTCCTATGAGATCCCCTCTCATCCTTCTAAACTCCAGTGTATAAAGGCCCAGTTTATCCAGTCTCTCCTCATATGTCAGTCCTGCCATCCCAGGAATCAGTCTGGTGAACCTTCGCTGCACTCCCTCAATAGCAAGAATATCCTTCCTCAGATAAGGAAACCAAAACTGAACACAATATTCCAGGTGGGGCCTCACAAAGGCCCTGTACAACTGCAGTAAGACCTCCCTGCTCCTATACTCCAATCCTCCAGCTATGAAGGCAAAAATGCCATTTGCCTTCTTCACCACCTGCTGTACCTGTATGCCAACCTTCAATGACTGATGTACCATGATACCCAGGTCTTGTTGCACCTCCCCTTTTCCTAATCTGCTGCCATTCAAATAATATTCTGCCTGTGTGTTTTTGCTCCCAAAGTGGATAACCTCACATTTATCCACATTATACTGCATCTGCCATGCATTTGCCCACTCGCCTAACCTGTCCAAATCACCCTGCAGCCTCTTAGCGTCCTCCTCACAGCTCACACTGCCACCCAGATTAGTGTCATCTGCAAATTTGGAGATATTACATTCAATTCCATCATCCAAATCATTAATGTATATTGTAAATAGCTGTGGTCCCAGCACTGAGCCCTGCGGCATCCCACTAGTCACTGCCTGCCATTCTGAAAAGGACCCGTTAATCCCGACTCTCTGCTTCCTGTCTGCCAACCAGTTCTCTATCCACGTCAGTACATTACCCCCAATACCATGTACTTTGATTTTCCACACCAATCTCTTGTGTGGGACCTTGTCAAAAGCCTTTTGAAAGTCCAAATACACCACATCCACTGGTTCACCCCTGTCCTAGTTATATCCTCAAAAAATTCCAGAAGATTTGTCAAGCATGATTTCCCTTTCATAACTCCATGCTAACTTGGACCAAGTCTATCACTGCTTTCCAAATGTGTTGCTATTCAAGCCTTGTGCTCCAACATGAGGTTGAGGCTTCTGTGGAGAAACTGCTGGTGGGAGTCTTGGGTATGCTGGCTTATTTATTGGGAGGAATGTTTGAGTTTGAGAGGCTTGCAGTGACCCTCACTTCCATTGCTGCAACATTAGCCAATCAAAAGCCTGCCATGAGCGGCCATTACACCGGTAACTTTCCAATATGCGCTAAGCGCAGCTGATGTTTCTGCTGGGAACTCATAAAATTGCCCCCACGGCTTAGCATGGCGAATTTTGGGGAATTATTACGTTCTTTACTGTACTGTATTCATATACAATGTCAATATCATGTACTGTAGAGACCTCAAATGTCTTCGCAAGATCCTGAAAATCCCCTGGGAGGACAGACGCACCAACATTAGTGTCCTCGATCAGGCCAACATCCCCAGCACTGAAGCACTGACCACACTTGATCAGCTCCGCTGGGCAGGTCACATTGTCCGCATAGAAACATAGAAAATAGGAGCAGTAGTAGGCCATTCGGCCCTTCGAGCCTGCACCACCATTCAATATGATCATGGCTGATCCTCTATCTCAACACCATATTCCTGCTTTTTCCCCATACCCCTTGATGTCTTTTGTGTCTAGAAATCTATCTATCTCCCTCTTAAATATATTCAGTGACTTGGCCTCCACAGCCTTCTGTGGTAGAGAATTCCACAGGTTCACCACCCTCCGAGTGAAAACATTTCTCCTCATCTCGGTCCTAAATTTCCTACCCCGTATCCTGAGACTGTGACCCCTTGTTCTAGACTTCCCAGCCAGGGGGAAACATCCTCCCTGCATCCAGTCTATCCAACCCCGTCAGAATTTTATACGTTTCAATGAGATCCCCTCATTCTTCTAAACTCCAGTGAATACAGGCCTGACACAAGACTCTCAAAGTAAGCGCTCTACTCAGAGCTCCGACACGGCAAGTGAGCCCAAGGTGGGTAGAGGAAATGTTACAAGGGACACCCTCAAAGCCTCCCTGATAAAATGCAACATCCCCACTGACACCTGGGAGTCCCTGGCCAAAGACCGCCCTAAGTGGAGGAAGTGCATCCGGGAGGGCGCTGAGCACCTCGAGTCTCATCGCCGAGAGCATGCAGAGATCAAGCGCAGGCAGTGGAAGGAGCGTGCGGCAAACCAGTCCCACCCTCCCCTTCCCTCAACCATTGTCTGTCCCACCTGTGACAGGGACTGTTGTTCTCTCTCATATTGGACTGTTCAGTCACCTAAGGACTCATTTTTAGAGTGGAAGCAAGTCTTCCTCGATTGCGAGGGACTGCCTATGATGATGATGATTGTATTCGAAGAATTAAATTTAGGGATCTGTATTTAGCTGGTTTAGAAATGAAGTGACCGAAGTCAGTTAGGAAATAAATCTTTTCAGCTGGTTGCAGCTTGTGGCTGGGAGATTTCCTAACTCCTTGCTGCTTGACTCTGCTATTAATCCGATCCATTCAATGAACCTTGAGGTAATCACCATTCAGTTGATAAGTGATTTGTTGCTTTCTTATCAATCGCAGAAATTACAGCATGGAAGGAGGCGATTTGGCCCTTAGTGCCGATGCTGGCTTCTTAATTGGAGCCGTCAACAGTATTCCATTTCCCTGCCCTATCCTGTTTCCTTTTATATTCTACCTACGCAAATGCTTACGCAATTCTAAACGAGGTTATCATCTCTGCCACTTGTGGGAAAGCATTCCATGTTCACTAGAGGATGAGCTTCAAAAGAGTATCAATACAGTTGGGATAGAAGGGAGAAAATAATTGACAAACTAGCAGAACTGGTTTGGCCGCAGCTGGAGTACTGCGTGTAGTTCTGGTCAGCACATTGCAGGAAGGATGTGATTGCACTAGAGAGGGTACAGAGGAGATTTACAAGCATGTTGCCCGGACTGGAGAATTTTGGCTATGAGGAGAGATTGGAGATGCTGGGTCTGTTTTCTTTGGAACAGAGAAGGCCGAGGGGAGACTTGATCGAGGTGTATAAAATTATGAGGGGCCTGGATAGAGTGGATAGGAAGGACCTGGTTCCCTTGGCAGTGGGGTCAACAACCAGAGATTTAAAGTAATTGGTGGGAGGTTTAGAGGGGATTTGAGGGGAAATGTCTTCACGCAGAGGGTGGTGGGGGTCTGGAACTCACTGCCTGAAAGGGTGGTAGAGGCAGAAACCCTCACCACATTTAAAAAGTACTTGGATGTGCACTTGAAGTGCCGTAACCTACAGGACAATGGTCCGAGAGCTGGAAAGTGGGATTAAGCTAGATAGCTCTTGGTCGGCCGGCGGGGACACGGTGGGCCGAAATGGCCTCCTTCCACGCTGTAAACTTCTATGGTTCTCTAACTAAGAGAGGATAAAACCCCAGGTCCGGATGGTATGCATCCACATGTATTCAAGGAAACTAGGAGGGGATCGACAACTAATGTTAATATCAGAATTAGGAGCAAGTGTTCCTACTGCACTTCCTTACACCTTACTTTATCACCGAGCTTTGTATCATCAGCAAACTCAGTCCCCTCAAAAATGGAAGTATAGTGAGCAGTGAGGAGGAGAGTGATAGGCTTCAAGAGGACATAGACAGGCTGGTGGAATGGGCAGACTTGTGGCAAATGCAATTTAATACAGAAAATTGCAAAGTGATACATTTTAGTAGGAAGAATGAGGAGAGGCAATATAAACTGAAGGGCACAAACAGAGAGAGCTGGGGGTATGTGTGCACAGATCGTTGAAGGTGGCAGAGCCAGTTGAGAAAGCAGTTAAAAAAGCTTATGGGATCCTGGGGCTGCATAAATAGAGGCATAGAGAACGAAAGTGTGGAACTTATGATGAACCTGTATAAAACACTGGTTCAGCCTCAACTGGAGTATTGTGTCCAATTCTGGGCACCACACTTTAGGAAGGGTGAGAGGCCTTAGGGAGGGTGCAGAAAAGATTTACGAGAATGGTTCCAGGTTTGAGGGACTTCAGTGACGGGGACAGACCGGAGAAGCTGGGGTTGTTCTCCTTGGAGCAGAGAAGGTTGAGAGGAGATTTGATCGAGGTGTTTAAAACCATGAGGGGTCTGGACAGAGCAGATCGAGAGAAACTGTTCCCATTGGTGGAAGGGTCGAGAACCAGAGGACACAGATTTAAGGCGATTGGCAGAAGAACCAAAGACGACATGAGGAAAAACTGTTTTACGCAGCGAGTGTTTAGGATCTGGAATGCACGGCCTGAGAGGGCGGTGGAGGCAGACTCAATCGTGGGCTTTCAAAAGGGAGTTGGATAAGTAGCTGTGGGAACAAAATTTGCAGGGCCACGGGGAAAGGGGACTAGCTGAGAGTCGGCATGGGCTCGATGGGCCGAATGGCCCCTTCTGCGCTATAACCATTGTATGATTCGATTGATAGACATTGCAAATAGCCAAGGCTCATACACTTTTGTCAGAATGGCCATACCTTTTAATGTCGTTTCCCAATCTACCTTTGCCAACTCGCCTCTCATACCTACGTAGTTTGCTTTGTTCAGATTTAAGATCCTAGTTTTTGGATTTAACTAAATCACCCTCAAACTCAACATAAAATTCTATCATATTATGGTCACTCTTTCCAAAGGCTCCTTTACTGCAAGGTTATTAATTAACCCTGCCTCATTGCACAATATTAGATCGAAAATAGCTTGTTCCTCAATATACTGATCTAGAAAGCTGTCTTGAATGCATTTCATGAACTCGTCCTCCACACTACTGACGCAAATTTCGTTTGACGGTCTAGATGAAAATGAAAGAGGGCTGCCTTTCCAAGGAAATAGTGAGTCAAGGTACTTCCCGCCTGTTCCGGTGAATGCTAAAGATCCCATGGGTCTACACCAAGAACATCACTCTGCCAGTGTCCTGGCCAGCAGTCGTCATCAACAAAGAACTCAAACTGGTTTATCTTACTGCTAGAGTAGAATGGCTACCACATTTAATGAGATAACAAGTCACAGCACATCAAAACAAAAGTCAATCATTGCATGAAGTGCTGAGACAGAAATGTTCCAACATGGTGAGGAGCCGGATGGCTGACTCCTGCTCCTAATTCTTACGTTCTTAAAGCCCCTCATAATTTTGGTATTATGCTGATCAAACTCCTTTGTACCCTCCCCAAGGCCTTGGCACCGCACTTAAGGAAGGTTGGCAAGAATTGTACACAATTCTCCATCTGTGGCCCAACCATTAATTTGTAAATGTTTAGCATAGCGTCCTTGGTTTTGTATTCAATGCCGTTATTTACAAAGACAAGTATAATAACATAAGAACGTAAGAAATAGGAGCAGGAGTAGGCCATTCGGCCCATCGAGCCTGCTCCGCCATTCAATGAGATCATGGCTAATTTTCTCCCTCAACTCCATTTTCCTGCACTATCGCCATGTCCCTTGATTCCCTTAATAACGCTTTCTTAACTGCCTTATCAACTTGCCCTGCCACCTTCAACGATTTGTGAATATGCACCCCAGGTCTCTCTGCTCTTGCAACCCCCTCAATATAGTAGCATTTAGATAATACTGCCTCTCCATCTTATTCTTTGGAGGCAGACACATTCATGGTTTTTAAAAGGGAATTGGGTAATTACCTGAAAGAAAGGAATTTTCAGGGCGGAGGAGAAAGGGTGGGGGAGCAGCACTGGCTGAGCTGCTCTTGCAGAGAGCCGGCACGGGCGTGACAGGCCCAATGGCATCCTTCCGTGCTGTAACCAGTCCATGATTCGAAAGTGAATCGCTTCACATTTATCCGTATTAAAATTGCATCTGCCATGTGTTTTCTCATTTTACCAGTCTGTCTATGTCCTCCTGAAATCAGCTACCATCCTGCCTTGTTAAGTTTAGTAATCTCTGCAAACTTTGAGCTTGTACTCCCGATAGTCAAGTCCAGTTCATTTATATAACCCCTGGAGGACACAACTGCAAACTTATAGAATCACAGAGATTTACAGCACGGAAGGAGGCCATTCGGCCCATCGTGTCCGTGCCGGCCTACCAAGAGCTATCCGGCCTAATCCCATTTTCCAGCTCTAGGTCCATAGCCCTGCAGGTTACGGCACTTCAGGTGCACATCCAAGTACTTTTTAAATGTGGTGAGGGTTTCTGCCTCTACCACCCTTTCAGGCAGTGAGTTCCAGACCACCTCCACCCTCTGGGTGAAGACATTTCCCCTCAAATCCCCTCTAAACCTCCTACCAATTACTTTAAATCTCTGCACCTTGGTTGTTGAACACTCTGCCAAGGGAAATAGGTCCTTCCTATCCACTCTATCTAATTTTATACACCTCACTAAGGTCTCCCCTCAGCCTCCTCTGTTCCAAAGAAAACAACACCAGCTTATCCAATCTTTCCTCATAGTTCAAATTCTCCAGTCCAGGCAACATCCTCATAAATCTCCTCTGCACCCTCTCCAGTGCAATCATGTCCTTCCTGTAATGTGGTGACCAGAACTGCACGCAGTACTCCAGCTGTGGCCTAACCAGTGTTTTATACAGTTCAAGCATAACCTCCCTGCTCTTGTATTCTATGCCTCGGTTAATAAAGGCAAGTATTCCGTATGACTTCTTAACCACCTCATCTACCTGGCCTGCTACCTTCAGGGATCTGTGGACCTGCACTCCCAGGTCCCTTTGTTCCTCTACACTTCTCAGTGTCCAACCATTTAATGTGTATTCCCTTTCCTTGTTAGACCTCCCCAAATGCATTATCAATTCTCCGGATTGAATTCCATTTGCCACTGTTCTGCCCATCTGACCAGTTGATTGATATCTTCCTGCAGTCTGCAGCTTTCTTCTTCATTATCACACAGCCGATTTTAGTATCATCAGCAAACTTCTTAATCATTCCCCCTATATTCAAGTCAAAATCATTGATGTATACCACAAAAAGCAAGGGACCGAGCACTGAGCCCTGTGGAACCCCACTGGATACAGCCTTCCAGTCACAAAAACACCCATCAACCGTTACCCTTTGCTTCCTGCCTCTGAGCCCATTTTGGATCCAACTTGCCACTTTGCCCTGGATCCCAGGGGCTTTTACTTTCGTGACCAGTCTGCCATGTGGGACCTTATTCAAAGCCTTGCTAAAATCCATATACACTACATCATATGCACTGCCCTCGTTGACCCTCCATGTTACCTCCTCAAAAAATTTAATCAAGTTCGTCAGACACGACCTTCCCTTAACAAATCCGTGCTGACTGTCCCTGATTAATCCGTGTCTTTCTAAATGAAGATTTATCCTGTCCCTCAGAATTTTTTCCAATAATTTTCCCACCATCGAGGTTAGGCTGACTGGCCTGTAATTACTCGGTCTATCCCATTCTCCCTTTTTAAACCAAGGGGCAACATTAGCAGTCCTCCAGTCCTCTGGCACTGCGTCTGTAGCCAGAGAGGATTGGAAAATAATGGTCAGAGCCTCTGCTATTTCCTCTTTTGCTTCTCTTAACAGCCTGCGATACATTTCACTCGGGCCTGGGGATTTACCCACTTTCAAAGCTGCTAAACCCCTTAATACTTCCTCTCTCGCTACTTTTATTTCATCTAATATTTCACACTCCTCCTCCCTGATAGCAATGTCTGCATCGCCCCTCTCTTTTGTGAAAACAGATGCAAAGTTCATTAACGTCTCTCCAGTCAGAGAACCATCCGTTTGTCTCTGCCTCCTCTGCCTTAGCCAATAACCGAGCCAAGTTACCACTGTGACTTTAATGCCGTGTATTTCTATATTCAGCATAAGGCTCTGCCACCTCACTGGTATGATCAATAGACCCCACTAGGATGCTCTCAGTGTCTTCCCGTGGAGATACTGCAGGTCTTGAGCTGTGAAATATTGGAAAATACATAAAACCCAATAGGTCATCTAAAACGACTTAATATAACTGATATACAATATATGGAGCAGAGGATGACCAACACTGAAAAAAAAAGACTTGCATTTATATAGTGCCGTTCACAACCACCGGATGTCTCAAAGCGTTTTATTGCTCATGGAATACTTTGAGTGTAGTCATTGTTGTAATTGTGCACAGCAAGCTCCCACAAACAGCAATGTGATAATGACCAGATAATCTGTTTGTTTGTTATGTTGATCGAAGGATAATTATTGGCTCCAGGACACTGGGGAGAAATCCCCTGCTCTTCTTCGAAATCGTGCCGTAGGATCTTTTACATCCACCTGAGGGGGCAGACGGGACCTCGGTTTAACATCTCATCCGAAAGACGGCAGATCCGACAGTGCAGCGCTCCCTCAGTACTGCCCCTCCGACAGTGCAGCACTCCCTCAGTACTGCCCCTCCGACAGTGCAGCATTCCCTCAGTACTGCCCCTCCGACAGTGCATGCACTCCCTCAGTACTGACCCTCCGACAGTGCGGCGCTCCCTCAGTACTGCCCCTCCGACAGTGCGGCACTCCCTCAGTACTGCCCCTCCAACAGCGCAGCACTCCCTCAGTACTGCCCCTCCGACAGTGCGGCGCTCCCTCAGTACTGCCCCTCCGACAGTGCGGCACTCCCTCAGTACTGCCCCTCCAACAGCGCAGCGCTCCCTCAGTACTGCCCCTCCAACAGCGCAGCACTCCCTCAGTACTGCCCCTCCGACAGCGCAGCGCTCCCTCAGTGCTGCCCCTCCGACAGCGCAGCGCTCCCTCAGTACTGCCCCTCCAACAGCGCAGCACTCCCTCAGCACTGTCCCTCCGACAGCTCAGCACTCCCTCAGCACAGCGCTCCCTTAGCACTGTCCCTCAGACAGCGCAGCATTCCCTCAATACTGGGAAAGTGGGAAATTCTATGTTAAACTCAATGACTTGAGCTGTTGACAGCAGTGATCAGTCTGTGCACTGCTTAGGTGAGTCTACCAAAGCTCTATATGGCACAAGAATATATGAACATAAGAATGTAAGAAATAGGAGCAGGAATAGGCCATTTGGCCCCTTGAGCCTGCACCTCCATTCAATAAGATCATGGCTGATCCGATCATGGACTCAGCTCCACTTATCGCTCAAAAATCTGTCTTATCGCCACCTTAAATGTATTCAATGTCCCAGCTTCCACAGCTCTCTGGGGCAGAGACTCCACAGATTTACAACCCTCTGAGAGAAAAAATTTCTCCTCATCTCTGTTTTAAATGGGCGGCCCCTTATTTTGAGACTATGCCCCCTAGTTCTAGTCTCCCCTATCAGTGGAAACATCCTCTCTGCATCCATCTTGTCAACCCCCTTCATTATCTTATTCGTTTCGATAAGATCACCTCTCATTCTTCTGAATTCCAATGAGTAGAGGCCCAACTGACTCCACCTATCTTCATAAGTCAAGCCCCTCATCTCCGGAATCACCCGAGTGAACCTTCTCTGAACTGCCTCCAAAGCAAGTATATCCTTTCTTAAGAATCAGGAAGCTGGTGCTGTTGCTGTGTAAGCGGTGTGCACACTTTACTGTGTTTCCCACATTCATCATCATAGGCAGTCCCTCGAAGCGAGGATAACTTGCTTCCACGCCAAAAAGGATGAGTTCACAGGTGTTTCAATGAAGAACCTAATATTCCAGATCCCTGAAGGGTGGAAGATGCCTGTGGGTGGATTTTTTTAACGTGGGGTGACCGTTGCACACCAGCCACCACACGGGGCTTGACAGAGCGAGGTCTTGGTCCAGTGGCAAGGGTTGACCAAGGCGACTGGGGACCTGCATTAAATTACAGCAGTGACTACACTCCAAAAAGTACTTCATTGGCTGTGAAGAGCTTTGAGACGTCCGGTGCTCGTGAAAGGCACTATATAAATGCAAGTCTTTCTTTTATTGGGCTCTCCATAATAGCATTAGCTAGTGTTGGTGGGACTCTAACCTACAGATCCTCGACACTCCTCTGCGGGGAAAACATTTCTTGCTTGATAACCGTTCTCGTCTTGCCTGAAGCTGGTTAACGTTGTATTTGTGTCTTTAACTGCCTGTGGCAATCCCAGAAACAGTCACTCTCCTTTGCAAATATCCAGTCCGATCACATTTTGAGAAAATAGGTCCACCCTACAAAGGTTTATTCCCAGATCAATGAATGAAGTATCACTGACGCTGCATTCACATCGACCTAAATCCACACAATCCAACAAGCCGGCAGGATCACAACTTTCAGGTCTCCCCTGGGAGGACAGACGCACCAACGTTAGCGTCTTCGACCAGGCCAAAATCCCCAGCATTGAAGCACTGATCACACTCGACCAGCTCCGCTGGGCGGGCCACATTGTCCACATGCCCGACACGAGACTCCCAAAGCAAGCGCTCTACTCGGAACTCCTTCACGGCAAACGAGCCAAAGGTGGGCAGAGGAAACGTTACAGGGACACCCTCAAAGCCTCCCTGATAAAGTGCAACATCCCCATCGACACCTGGGAGTCCCTGGCCAAAGACCGCCCTAAGTGGAGGAAGTGCATCCGGGAGGGCGCTGAGCACCTCGAGTCTCGTCGCCGAGAGCATGCAGAAATCAAGCGCAGGCAGCGGAAGGAGCGTGCGGCAAACCTGTCCCACCCTCCCCTTCCCTCAACGACTATCTGTCCCACCTGTGACAGGGACTGTGGTTTCCGTATTGGACTGTTCAGCCACCTAAGGACTCATTTTCAGAGTGGAAGCAAGTCTTCCTGGATTCTGAGGGACTGCCTATGATTTCAGATCTCCAGGCATTTGGGAAAGATTCCTTCGGTACAGCAATGGTCTCAATACATTCTCTTGGTGTGCTTTGCTTATACGAGTTCTAGCCCAGCACAGGAGTTAATTATCGGGTTGCGGCCATCGCTGGCAAGGCTGACATTTAGTGCCCGTACCTACTGCTTATGTGAAAGTGATAGTGAGCCATAATCTATGCACATTTCACTGCAGTACTGCAAGAATGCTGCATTGTAGAGGGGCAGTGCTTGGATGAGCTGGTATACAGAGCCCCATCTCAGGTTGGACAAGCTGTTAACTAGCTGGGGTGGTGGGTTTGTTGGCCCAAGATACTAAGTGAAACTCTGCACTTCTTCGAAAACTTCCCCGCTATCTCTGGTATCCAACTGAACAGGCAGTTCTGGCCTTGATTTAATGTCTCACTGCAAAGCTGTCCCAGCTAGCATCAGCCGAGATTATGTAATCAGCTCCTGCCGTGGAATTTGAACCCACAACCTTTTGACTCACAGGCGAGAGTGCTACCAACCGAGACAAGCTAACAAACTAACAGCAACACGATGAAAACAACAGCAGCATTGATCATCGGTGCTGTCTTGCATTCTGTGGAATTTCCACCTTGTCAGACAGTTTTCAAAAGAGCGCACATGTGGATGGTATAATTATCCAGGCTGTGCTGCAGGTTACGTTTCAGAGACTTTCAAGTGAAGCCTGTTGTGCCCGATTCTCAATTCGTTCCCAGTGACTTTTCGTCTTCACATCACATTCGGTACTTTGGCACCAGCCCAAAACGTCCAGAGAAAACAGCAGAGACAAAACTTCACACACTGTTTCTGCTGCCTATGGAACGCTCTCTCTCTCTCAGTACTACCTCACACACTGTTTCTGCTGCCTATGGAACGCTCTCTCTCTCTCAGTACTACCTCACACACTGTTTCTGCTGCCTATGGAACGCTCTCTCTCTCTCTCTCAGTACTACCTCACACACTGTTTCTGCTGCCTATGGAACGCTCTCTCTCTCTCAGTACTACCTCACACACTGTTTCTGCTGCCTATGGAACGCTCTCTCTCTCTCAGTACTACCTCACACACTGTTTCTGCTGCCTATGGAGCTCTCTCTCTCTCTCGAACTCTCTCTCAGTACTACCTCACAGACTGTTTTTCCTGCCTATGGAACTCTCTCTCTCTCTCTCTCTCTCTCACACACACACTGTCAGTGCCACTTCACACACTGTTTATGCTGCCTAGTCACAATCTATATCAAAGATTTGGATGAGGGAACCAAATGTAATCTATCCAAGTTTGCTGATGATACAAAGCTTGGTAGGAATGTAAGTTGTGAGGAGGATGCAAAGAGACTTCAAGGGGATACAGACAGGCTGAGTGAGTGGGCAAGACACGGCAAAAGGTATATAATGTGGAGAAAGGTGAAGTTATCCACTTCGGTAGGAAAAATAGAAAAGCAGAGTATTTTTAAATGGTGAGAGATTGGGAAATGTTGGTGTTCAGAGGGACCTGGGTGTCCTTGTACACCAATTACTGAAAGTTAAGAACTCAAATCGCACGGGGTAGCCTGGAGGAGGAATTCATAAAATGCATACGGGATTGTTTCTTTGAACAGTATGTAACAGAACCTACAAGTGAGCAAGCTATCTTAGATCTGGTCCTGTGTAATGAGACAGGAAAAATAAACGATCTCCGAGTCAAAGAATCTCTCGCAATGAGTGATCACAGTATGGTTGAATTTGTAATAAAGATTGAGGGTGAGGAAGTTGTGTCAGAAACGAGCGTACTATGCTTAAACAAAGGGGACTACAGTGGGATGAGGGCAGAGTTGGCTAAAGTAGACTGGAAACACAGACTAAACGGTGGCACAATTGAGGAACAGTGGAGGACTTTTAAGGAGCTCTTTTATAGTGCGCAACAAAAATATATTCCAGTGAAAAAGAAGGGCGGTAAGAGGAGGGATAACCAGCCGTGGATAACCAAGGAAATAAAGGAGAGTATCAAATTAAAAACCAATGCGTATAAGGTGGCCAAGGTTAGTGGGAAAATAGAAGATTGGGAAAATTTTAAACATCAGCAAAGAATGACTAAAAAAGCAATAAAGAAAGGAAAGATAGATTACGAAGGTAAACTTGCGCAAAACATAAAAACGGATAGTAAAAGCTTTTACAGATATATAAAATGGAAAAGAGTGACTAAAGTAAATGTTGGTCCCTTAGAAGATGAGAAGGGGGATTTAATAATGGGAAATGTGGAAATGGCTGAGACCTTAAACAATTATTTTGCTTCGGTCTTCACAGTGGAAGACACAGAAACCATGCCAGAAATTGCTGGTCACAGGAATGTGGGAAGGGAGGACCTTGAGACAATCACTATCACTCGGGTGGTAGTGCTGGACAGGCTAATGGGACACAAGGTAGACAAGTCCCCTGGTCCTGATGAAATGCATCCCAGGGTATTAAAAGAGATGGCGGAAGTTATAGCAGATGCATTCGTTATAATCTAGCAAAATTCTCTGGATTCTGGGGAGGTACCAGCGGATTGGAAAGCAGCTAATGTAACGCCTCTGTTTAAAAAAAGGGGGCAGACAAAAGGCAGGTAACTACAGGTCGGTTAGTTTAACATCTGTAGTGGGGAAAATGCTTGAAACTATCATTAAGGAAAAAATAGCGGGACATCTAGATAGGAATAGTGCAATCAAGCAGACGCAACATGGATCCATGAAGGGGAAATCATGTTTAACTAATTTACTGGAGTTCTTTGACGATATAACAAGCATGGTGGATAGAGGTGTACCGATGGATGTGGTGTATTTAGATTTTCAAAAGGCATTCGATAAGGTGCCACACAAAAGGTTACTGCAGAAGATAAAGGTATGTGGAGTCAGAGGAAATGTATTAGCATGGATAGAGAATTGGCTGGCCAACAAAAAGCAGAGAGTCGAGATAAATGGATCCTTTTCGGGTTGGAAATCGGTGGTTAGTGGTGTGCCACAGGGATCGGTGCTGGGACCACAACTGTTTACAATGTACATAGATGACCTGGAAGAGGGGACTGAGTGTAGTGTAACAAAATTTGCAGATGACACAAAGATTAGTGGGAAAGCGGGTTGTGCAGAGGACACAGAGAGGCTGCAACGAGATTTGGATAGGTTAAGCGAATGGGCTAAGGTTTGGCAGATGGAATACAATGTCGGAAAATGTGAAGTCATCCACCTTGGGGAAAAAAAACAGTAAAAGGAAATATTATTTGAATGGGCAGAAATTACAACATGCTGAGGTGCAGCGGGACCTGGGGGTCCTTGTGCATGAAACTCTTTTTGGAGTTTATCTGAAAACATAAAACATTAATCCGTGCCACCCGACCTGGGTGACACACCAGACATTTACAAGGCCCTTTTTTCCATTTTTTGTGGGGTTTTTTTGTGTTTTTCTTTTTTTGTTTTTTTTTTGGGCACTAAAATCACTTTTTTTTTTTCTTTCCAGTGCCCCCTATAAAAGGGGAGGGGGACACTAAAAGCACCGGCAATTAAAACAAATTAAACTTTAAAACGTAAAATCAAATTAAAATTTGGTTGCCAGGCGTGATGATGCACTCCAGTCCCTCAGGTGCCCACCTCTCGCGGAAGGCCGCGAGCGTACCGGTGGACACCGCGTGCTCCATCTCCAAGGACACCCTGGACCGGATGTAAGAGCGGAAGAGAGGCAGGCAGTCAGGTTGAACGACCCCCTCGACCGCCCGCTGCCTGGACCGGCTGATGGCACCCTTGGCCGTGCCCAGGAGCAGTCCTACGAGGAGGCCCTCGGACCTACCCGCTCCCCCCCGCACAGGGTGCCCAAAGATCAGGAGAGTGGGACTGAAGTGCAGCCAGAATTTCAGGAGCAGCCCCTTTAAATAATAAAACTCCTTGTGCATGAAACTCTTTTTGGAGTTCACCTGCAAAAACATAAAACATTAAACCATGCCACCTGACCTGGGTGACACACCAGACATTTACAAGGCCCTTTTTACCTTTTTTTTTTTTCATTTTTTTTTGGTTTTTTTTTTGGGCGCTAAAATCACATTTTTCCAGTGCCCCCTATAAAAGGGAAGGGGACACTAAAAGCACCGGCAATTAAAACAAATTAAACTTTAAAACGTAAAATCAAATTAAAATTTGGTTGCCGGGCGTGATGATGCACTCCAGTCCTTGTGCATGAATCCCAAAAAGTTAGTTTGCAGGTGCAGCAGGTAATCAGGAAGGCGAATGGAATGTTGGCCTTCATTGCGAGAGGGATGGAGTACAAAAGCAGGGAAGTCCTTCTGCAACTGTATAGGATATTGGCAAGGCCGCACCTGGAGTACTGCGTGCAGTTTTTGTCACCTTACTTAAGGAAGGATATACTAGCTTTGGAGGGGGTACAGAGACAATTCACTCGGCTGATTCCGGAGATGAGGGGGTTACCTTATGATGATAGATTGAGTAGACTGGGTCTTTACTCACTGGAGTTCAGAAGGATGAGGGTGATCTTATAGAAACATTTAAAATAATGAAAGGGATAGACAAGATAGAGGCAGAGAGGTTGTTTCCACTGGTAGGGGAGACTAGAACTAGAGGGCACAGCCTCAAAATACGGGGGAGCCAATTTAAAACCGAGTTGAGAAGGAATTTCTTCTCCCAGAGGGTTGTGAATCTGTGGAATTCTCAGCCCAAGGAAGCAGTTGAGGCTGGCTCATTGAATATATTCAAGTCACAGATAGATAGATTTTTAAACAATAAGGGAACTAAGGGTTATGGGGAGCGGGCGGGTAAGTGGAGCTGAGTCCACGGCCAGATCAGCCATGATCTTGTTGAATAGCGGAGCAGGCTCGAGGGGCTAGATGGCCTACTCCTGTTCCTAATTCTTATGTTCTTATGTTATGTTGATAAGAAATAGGAGCAGGAGTAGGCCAAACGGCCCCTCGAGCCTGCTCCGCCATTTAATACGATCATGGCTGATCCGATCATGGACTCAGCTCCACTTCCCCGCCTGCTCCCCATAACCCCTTATTCGCTTATCGGTTAAGAAACTGTCCATTTCTGTCTTATTTAATGTCCCGGCTTCCACAGCTCTCTGAGGCAGCAAATTCCACAGATTTGCAACCCTCTGGAAGAAGAAATTTCTCCTCATCCCAGTTCTAAATTCTAAGATCATGCCCCCTAGTTCTAGTCTCCCCCATCAGTGGAAACATCCTCTCTCCATCCACCTTGTCAAGCCCCCTTGTAAACTTATACGTTTCGATAAGATCACCTCTCATTCTTCTGAATTCCAATGAGTAAAGGCCCAACCTACTCAACCTTTCCTCATAAGTCAACCCCCTCATCCCCGGAATCAACCTAGTGAACCTTCTCTGAACTGGCAAGTATATCCTTTCGTAAATATGGAAACCAAAACTGTACGCAGTACTCCAGGTGTGGCCTCACCAATAAGCTGTACAGCTGTAACAAGACGTCCCTGCTTTTATACTCCATCCCCTTTGCAAGAAACATGCAGGTACAGCAAGCAATTAAGAAAGCAAATGGTATGTGGATTTGAGTATAATAGTAAAGATATCTTACTGCAATTATACAGGGCCCTGGTGAAACCACACCTGGAGTATTGTGTACAGTTTTGGTCTCCTTATCCAAGGAAGGATATACTTGCAATAGAGGGAGTGCAACAAAGGTTCACCAGACTGATTCCTGGGATGGGGGCGGGGGGGAGGGCCGGTGGTGGTGTTGTACTGTGAGGAGAGATTGAGTAGACTAGAGGTTTATATTCTCTAGAGTTTAGAAGAATAAGAGGTTATCTCATTGAAACATACAAAATTCTTACAGGGCTTGACAGGGTAGATGCAGGGAGGATGTTTCCCCCAGGCTGGGGAGTCTAGAACCAGGGGTCCCAGTCTCAGGATAAGGGGTCGGCCATTTAGGACTGAGTTGAGGAAAAATTTCTTCACTCAGAGGGTGGTGAATCTTTGGAATCTTCTCTGCCCCAGAGGGCAGTGGAGGCTCAGTCGTTGAATATAGATTTTTGGATTTTAAGGGAATCAAGGGATATGGGGACAGTGCAGGAAAGTGGAGTAGAGGCAGAAGATCAGCCATGATTTCAGTGAATGGCGGAACAGGCTCGAGGGGCCGAATGGCCGACTCCTGCTCCTATTTCTGATATTATGTTCGATGGCACTCTCTCTCTCTCTCTCTCTGTCACCTCACACACTGTTTCTGCTGCCTTTGGAACTCTCTCTCTCTCTCTGTCACCTCACACACTGTTTCTGCTGCCTTTGGAACTCTCTCTCTCTCTCTCTCTCTCTGTGTCACCTCTCGCACTGTTTCTGCTGCCTGTGGAACTCTCTCTCTCTGTGCCACCTCACACACTGTTTCTGCTGCCTATGGAACTCTCTCTCTCTCTCTCTCTCTCTCTCTCTCTCTCACAGTGTCACCTCTCGCACTGTTTCTGCTGCCTGTGGAACTCTCTCTCTCTGTGCCACCTCACACACTGTTTCTGCTGCCTATGGAACTCTCTCTCTCTCTCTCTGCTGACTTGGACCGATCCTGTCACTGCTTTCCAAATACGCTGCTATTTCATCTTTAATAAATTGATTCCAACATTTTTCCCACTACTGATGTCAGGCTAATTAGTCTATAATTACCCATTTTCTCTCTCCCTCCCTTTTTAAAAAGTGGTGTTACATTAGCTACCCTCCAGTCTATAGGGACTGATCCAGAGTCAATAGACTGTTGGAAAATGATCACCAATGCATCCACTATTTCTAGGGCCACATCCTTAAGTACTCTGGGATGCAGACTGTCAGGCCCCGGGGATTTATCGGCCTTCAATCCCATCAATTTCCCGAACACTATTTCCCGCCTAATAAGGATATCCTTCAGTTCCTCCTTCTCTCCAGACCTTCGGTCCCCTAGTACTTCCGGAAGTTTATTTGTGTCTTCCTTACTGAAGACAGAACCAAAGTATTTGTTCAATTGGTCTGCCATTTCTTTGTTCCCCATTATAAATTCACCTGAATCTGACTGCAAGGGACCTACGTTTGTCTTCACTAATCTTTTTCTCTTCACATATCTATAGAAGCTTTTGCAGTCAGTTTTTATGTTCCCGGCAAGCTTCTTCTCGTACTCTATTTTCCCCCTCTTAATTAAACTCTTTGTCTTCCTCTGCTGAATTCTAAATTTCTCCCAGTCCTCAGGTTTGCTGCTTTTTCTGGCCAATTTATATGCCTCTTCCTTGGATTTAACACTATCCTTAATTTCCCTTGTTAGGCATGGTTGAGCCACCTTCCCTGTTTTATTTTTACTTCAGACAGGGATAACCAATTGCTGAAGTTCATCCATGTGATCTTTAAATGTTTGCCATTGCCTATCCACCGTCAACCCTTTAAGGATCCTCTGCCAGTCTATTCTAGCCAATCCACACCTCATACTGTCGAAGTTACCTTTCCTTAAGTTCAGGACCCTAGTTTCCGAATTAACTGTGTCACTCTCCATCTTAATAAAGAATTCTACCATATTATGGTCACTCTTCCCCAAGGGGCCTCGCACAACAAGATTGCTAATTAGTTCCTTCTCATTACACATCACCTAGTCTCGGATGGCCAGCTCTCTAGTTGGTTCCTCGACATATTAGTCTGGAAAACCATCCCTCATATACTCCAAGAAATCCTCCTCCACCGCATTGCTACCAGTTTGGTTAGCCCAATCTATATATAGATTAAAGTCGCCCATGATAACTGCTGTAACTTTATTGTACGCATCCCTTATTTCTTGTTTGATGCTGTCCCCAACCTCACTACTACTGTTTGGTGGTCTGTACACAACTCCCACTAGCGTTTTCTGCCCTTTGGTATTCCACAGCTCCACCCATACCGATTCCACATCATCCAAACTAATGTCCCTCCTTACTATTGTGTTAATTTCCTCTTTAACCAGCAATGCCACCCAGCCTCCTTTTCCTCTCTGTCTCTCCTTCTTAAATGTTGAATACCACTGGATGTTGAGTTCCCAGCCTTGGTCACCCTGGAGCCACATCTCCGTGATGCCAATTACATCATATCTGTTAACTGCTGTCTGCGCAGTTAATTCGACAACTTATTCCGAATACTGTCAGAGGGAGTGCTGCACTGTCAGAGGGGCAGTACTGAGGGAGTGCTGCACTGTCGGAGGGCAGTACTGAGGGAGTGCTGCACTGTCGGAGGGGCAGTACTGAGGGAGTGCTGCACTGTCGGAGGGGCAGTACTGAGGGAGTGCTGCACTGTCGGAGGGGCAGTACTGAGGGAGTGCTGCACTGTCGGAGGGGCAGTACTGAGGGAGTGCTGCACTGTCGGAGGGACAGTACTGAGGGGGTGCTGCACTGTCGGAGGGACAGTACTGAGGGAGTGCTGCACTGTCGGAGGGAGAGTACTGAGGGAGCGCCGCACTGTCGGAGGGACAGTACTGAGAGAGTGCTGCACTGTCGGAGGGATAGTACTGAGGGAGTGCTGCACTGTCGGAGGGACAGTACTGAGAGAGTGCTGCACTGTCGGAGGGGCAGTACTGAGGGAGTGCTGCACTGTCGGAGGGACAGTACTGAGGGAGTGCTGCACTGTCGGAGGGGCAGTACTGAGGGAACGCTGTACTGTCGGAGGGGCAGTACTGAGGGGGTGCTGCACTGTCAGAGGGGCAGACAGTCCAATGAAACTATAAACCGAGGCCCCGTCTGCCCTCTCAGGTGGACGCAAAAGATCCTTTGTCACTACATTGTGAAGAAGAGCAGGGGAGTTATCCCCGGTGTCCTGGGGCCAATATTTATCCCTCAATCAACATCATTATATTAAATATTCAGGGGGATTTGACAATCCGGAAGGACAGACAGAAAGGGAAAGGAGGTGGGGTAGCTCTATTGATAAAGGATGGAATCACTGCAATAGTGAGAAACAATATTGGCTCAAATGTTCAGGAAGTTGAAACAGTTCGGATGGAGATAAGGAATAATGAGGGGAACAAGTCACTGGTGGATGCAGTCTATAGGCCCCCTAACAGTAGCAACTCTGTTGGTCGGAGCATAAATTTCATGAAATAGTGGGGGCTTGTAAAAAGGGAACAGCAATAATCATAGGTGATTTTAACCTCCATATTGATTGGACAAATCAAATTGGTCAGGGTAGCTGATAGAGAAGACAGTCTGCATTTAGACAGGCTTTGAAAATTCACAGACCCCCAAGTCAAGGCTGCTATGTGCTGCTCAGCATGTTGCATTAACTCATCAATCAACTTGACATTTTCGGATCTTGGGTAGCGAGCCAATAAAACGTTAAAAGACTTTCAATTGAGCCAATAAGGTCAAAGAAGGCGAGTTCTTTTCTGTAAATTGATCCAGGTATAAAGTACAGCCATTTTGACCATGTGTCTCAGTAAGAACAAAGACCTGGCTTGAAGCCAAGAAATTTGTTGCTCTCTGCCGAGATTAAAAAGTTAAAACTACCATCGGAGTTCGTATTTCATTGGAAATTAAGAGATCTAACAATAGCCTTGAGGAAGAGTTCACAGAGTGCATAAGGGATGGGTCCCTTGATCAGTATGTAACGGAACCAATCAGGGGGCAGGTTATCTTAGATCTAGTTCTGTGTAATGAGACAGGATTAATAAACAATCTCCGAGTAAAGGATCCCCTCGGAATGAGTGATCACAGCATGATTGAATTTCAAATTCAGATGGAGGGTGAGAAAGTTGGATCTCTAACCAGCGTACTAAGCTTAAATAAAGGAGACTATGAAGGTATGAGGGCAAAGTTGGTTAACGTGGACTGGGAAAATAGATTAAAGCGTAGGACGGTTGATGAATAGTGGTGTACATTTAAGGAGATATTTCACAACTCTCAAGAAAAATATATTCCAGTGAGAAGGAACGGGTGTAAGAGAAAAGATAGACATCCGTGGCTAATTAAAGAAATAAAGGACGGTATCCAATTAAAAACAAGGGCATACAAAGTGGCCAAAACTAGTGGGAGGACAGAAGACTGGGAAGCTTTTAAAAGCCAACAAGGAACGACTAAAAAAATGATTAAGAAAGGGAAGATAGACTATGAAAGTAAACTAGCACAAAATATAAAAACAGATAGCAAGAGTTTCTATAGGTATATAAAAAGGAGAAGAGTGGCTAAAGTAAATATTGGTCCCTTGAAAGACGAGACCGGGGAATTAGTGAACATGGAGATGGCAGAAACTCTGAACAAATATTTTGTATCAGTCTTTATGGTAGAGGACACTAACAATATTCCAATATGGATAGTTAAGGGGCTATAGAGGGGGTAGGAACTTAACACAATCGCAATCACTAAGGAGGTGGTACTCAGTAAGATAATGGGACTAAAGGCAGATAAATCCCCTGGACCTGATGGCTTGCATCCTAGGGTCTTAAAAGAAGTAGCGGCAGGAATAGTGGATGCATTGGTTGCAATTTATCAAAATTCCCTGGATTCTGGGGAGGTCCCAGCAGATTGGAAAACTGAAAATGTAATGCCCCTATTTAAAAAAGGAGGCAGACAAAAAGCAGGAAACTATAGACCAGTTAGCCTAACATCTGTGGTTGGGAGTCGATTATTAAAGAAGCAGTAGCAGGACATTTGGAAAAGAAAAATTCAGTCAGGCATAGTCAGCATGGATTTATGAAGGGGAAGTCATGTTTGAGAAATTTGCTGGAATTCTTTGAGGATGTGACGAACAGGGTGGATAAAGGGGAACCAGTGGATGTGGTGTATTTGGACTTCCAGAAGGCATTTGACAAGGTGCCACATAAAAGGTTACTGCACAAGATAAAAGTTCACGGGGTTGGGGGGTAAATATATTAGCATGGATAGAGGATTAGCTAACAACCAGAAAACAGAGAGTTGGGATAAATGGGTCATTCTAGGGTTGGCAATCAGTAACTAGTGGAGTACCGCAGGGATCAGTGCTAGTATGCAGGTACAGCAAGTGATCAGAAAGGCCAATGGAATCTTGACCTTTATCGCAAAGGGGATGGAGTATAAATGCAGAGAAGTCTTACTACATTTGTACAGGGTATTGGTGAGGCCACACCTGGAATACTGCACGCAGTTTTGGTTTCCATATTTACGTAAGGATATATTTGCTTTGGAGACAGTTCAGAGAAGGTTCACTTGATTGATTCCGGAGATGAGGAAAGGTTGAGTAGGTTGGGCCTCTACTCATTGGAATTCAGAAGAATGAGAGGTGATCATATCGAAACATATTAGATTATAAGGGGGTTGGACAAGGTGGATGCAGAGAGGATGTTTCCACTGATAGGGGAGACTAGAACTAGAGGGTACAATCTTAGATTAAGGGGCCGCCCATTTAAAACTGAGATGTGGAGAAATTTCTTCTCAGAGGGTTGTAAATCTTTGGAATTCGCTGCCTCAGAGAGCTGTGGAAGTCGGGACATTGAATAAGTTTAAGACAGAAATAAACAGTTTCTTAAACGATAAGGGAATAAGGGGTTATGGGGAACAGGCAGGGAAGTGGACCTGAGTCCATGATTGGATCAGCCATGATCGTTTTAAATGGCAGAGCAGGCTCGAGGGATCATATGGCCTACTCCTGCTCCTATTTCTTATGTTATGTTCTTATTAAAATAGATGATCTGGTGATTAGCATTTTGCTGTTTGTGGGAGCTTGCTGTGCGCAAATTGGCTGCTGCGTTTCCCACACTACAACAGTGACTACACTCCCAAAGTACTTCATTGGCTGCAAAGCGCTTTGAGACGTCCGGTGGTTGTGAAAGCCCAGAGGAGACCTGAAAGTTGTGATCCTGCCGGCTTGTTGGATTGTGTGGATTTAGGTCGATGTGAATGCAGTGTCAGTGATACTTCATTCATTGATCTGGGAATAAACCTTTGTAGGGGGGACCTATTTTCTCAAAATGTGATCGGACTGGATATTTGCAAAGGAGAGTGACTGTTTCTGGGATTGCCACAGGCAGTTAAAGACACAAATACAACGTTAACCAGCTTCAGGCAAGACGAGAACGGTTATCAAGCAAGAAATGTTTTCCCCGCAGAGGAGTGTCGAGGATCTGTAGGTTAGAGTCCCACCAACACTAGCTAATGCTATTATGGAGAGCCCAATAAAAGAAAGACTTGCATTTATATAGCGCCTTTCACGAGCACCGGACGTCTCAAAGCGCTTCACAGCCAATGAAGTACTTTTTGGAGTGTAGTCACTGCTGTAATGTAAGGCTAGGGGGATCAAGGGATATGGAGAAAAAGCAGGAAAGGGGTACTGAGGGAATGATCAGCCATGATCTTATTGAATGGTGGTGCAGGCTCGATGGGCCGAATGGCCTACTCCTGCACCTATTTTTTATGTTTCTATGTAATGCAGGTCTCCAGTCCTGGTTAACCCTTGCCACTGGACCAAGACCTAGCTCTGTCAAGCCCCGTGTGGTGACTGGTGTGCAACGGTCACCATACGTTAAAAAAATCCACGCACAGGTATCTTCTACCCTTCAGGATGTAGTCCGGGATCTGGAATACATTGAAACCCTGTCAACTCATCCTTTTTTGGCGTGGAAGCAAGTGATCCTCATTTCGAGGGAGTGCCTGTGATGATGGATTGTGAAAGGACCTGTGTAAGTCTTTCTTTCGCTGCTTGCTTCTTCAACTCAATCTCATTCTCCACACAAAGCAAACATTCACAGCATGAGCCTGACAAAATACCACTGTCCACACATCAAGCCTGTAAACCACCGACTCTTTACATTGATCAGGCCTCCACACCGTCAACTAATTACCATATATTCTTAAACCGAAACGTCCTGCTAATAAAAAGAAGGTTTGCATTTATATAGTGCCTTTTACGACCTCAAGACGATGAAATCCTTTTGCAGTGTAGATCCCACACACAGCAATGCGGTAATGGCTAGATAACCTGTTTTAGTGATAGAAACATACAAATCTACAGCGCAGAAGGAGGCCATTTCGGCCCATCGTGTCCGCGCCGGCCGACAAAGAGCCGCACGGCCCTCGGTCCTATGAACCCATGAACAATGAATAATGGCGGAAAGGTAAAGAGCACCCAGCCCAACCAGTCTGCCCCACACAACTGCGACACACCTTACACCGAAACATTCTACACTCCACCCCAACCGGAGATGTTGGCTGAGGGATATATATTGGCCCAAGGACAGCGGGGAAAACTACCCCCTGCTCTTCTTTGAAATAGTGCCATGCGATCTTTTACAGTCACCCGAGAGGGCAGACGGGACCTCGGTTTAACGTTTCACCGGAAACATAGAAACATAGAAAATACGTGCAGGAGCAGGCCATTCGGCCCTTCGAGTCTGCACCTATATGATCATGGTTGATCATGCAACCTCAGTACCCCATTCCTGCCTTCTCTCCATACCCCTGATCCCTTTAGCCGTAAGGGCGACATCTAATTCCCTTTTGAATATGTCCAACGAACTGGACTCAACAACTTTCTGTGGTAGAGAATTCCACAGGTTCACAACTCTCTGGGTGAAGAAGTTTCTCCTCATCTTGGTCCTCTATGGCTTACCCCTTATCCTTAGACTGTGACCCCTAGTTCTGGACTTCCCCAACATCAGGAACATTCTTCCTGCATCTAACCTGTCCCATCCCGTCAGAATTTTATATGCTTCTATGAGATCCCCTCTCATTCGTCTAAATTCCAGTGAATACAAGTCTAGTCGATCCAGTCTCTCCTCATATGACAGTTCTGCCATTCTGGGAATCAGTCTGGTGAACCTTCGCTGCACTCCCTCAATAGCAAGAATGTCCTTCCTCAGATTAGGAGACCAAAACTGAACACAATATTCCAGGTGAGGCCTTACTAAGGCCCTGTACAACTGTCGCAAGACCTCCCTGCTCCTATACTCAGATCCTCTCTTTATGAAGGCCAACATGCCATTTACCTTCTTCACCGCCTGCTGTACCTGCATGCCAACTTTCAATGACTGATGTACCATGACACCCAGGTCTCGTTACACCTCTCCTTTTCTTAATCTGTCACCATTCAGATAATATTCTGCCTTCCTGTTTTTGCCACCAAAGTGGATAACCTCACATTTATCCACATTATACTGTATCTGCCATGCATTTGCCCATTCACCTAACCTGTCCAAGTCACCCTGCAACCACTTAGCATCCTCCTCACAGCTCACACTACCACCCAGCTTAGTGTCATCTGCAAACTTGGAGATATTACATTCAATTCCTTTGTCTAAATCATTAATTGTAAATAGTAAATAGGTTCAGCCCAGCACTGAACCCTGCGACACCCCACTAGTCACTGCCTGCCATTCTGAAAAGGACACGTTTATTCCTGCTCTTTACTTCCTGTCTGCCAACTGGTTCTCTATCCACGTCAATACATTACCCCCAATACCATGTGCTTTAATATTGCACACTAATCTCATGTGTGGGACCTTGTCAAAAGCCTTATGAAAGTCCAAATAGACCACATCTACTGGTTCTCCCTTGTTCACTCGACTAGTTACATCCTTAAAAAATTCTAGAAGATTTGTCAAGCATGATTTCCCTTTCATAAATCCATGCTGACTTGGACCGATCCCATCACTGCTTTCCAAATGCGCTGCTATTTCGTCTTTAATAATTGATTCCAACATTTTTTCCACCACTGATGTCAGGCTAACCGGTCTATAATTATAGTTTCAGAATAAGGGGATGCCCATTTAAAACGGAAATAAGGAGGAATTTCTTCTCGCGGAAGGTTGTAAATCTATGGAACTCTCTGCCCCAGGGAGCTGTGGAGGCTGGGACATTGAATATGTTTAAGGTGGTGATAGACAGATTTTTGAGCAATAAGGGAGTAAAGGGTTATGGGGAGCGGGCAGGTAAGTGGATCTGAGTCCATGATCGAATCAGCCATGATCTTATTGAATGGCGGAGCAGGCTCGAGGGGCCAAATGACCGACTCCTGCTCCTATTTTTTATTTTCTTATGTAACCTTCTGACTCGGAGGTGAGAGTGCAACCACTGAGCCACAGCTCCCACTGTGATTACCAGAAGAATAATTGAGTGTTTATTACTACATTGTTTAGTACAGGCCCTCAAAACTGCCACCAAGCTCATGGTCCACAGGGCTGTAGTGATACCCGCCCTCCTGTCTGATTCAGACACAATGACCATGTACAGTAGACTCCTCAAATTGCTGGAGAAATACCACCAGCGATGCCTCTGGAAGATCCCACAAATCCCCTGGGAGGACAGACGCACCAACGTTAGCGTCCTCGACCAGGCCAACATCCCCAGCATTGAAGCACTGACCACACTTGATCAGCTCCGCTGGGCAGGCCACATTGTCCGCACGCCAGACACGAGACTCCCAAAGCAAGCGCTCTACTCGGAACTCCTGCACGGCAAACGAGCCAAAGGTGGGCAGAGGAAATGTTACAAGGACACCCTCAAAGCCTCCCTGATAAAGTGCAACATCCCTACTGACACCTGGAAGTCCCTGGCCAAAGACCACCCTAAGTGGAGGAAGTGCATCCGGGAGGGCGCTGAGCACCTCGAGTCTCATCGCCGAGAGCATGCAGAAAACAAGCGCAGGCAGCGGAAAGAGCGTGCGACAAACCTGTCCCACCCTCCCCTTCCCTCAACGACTATCTGTCCCACCTGTGACAGAGACTGTGGTTCCCGTATTGGACTGTTCAACCACCTAAGGACTCATTTTTAGAATGGAAGCAAGTCTTCCTCGATTCCGAGGGACTGCCTGTGATGATGATGATGACGACATTGCTTTATGGAAGTAGCATCAACACCTATCGCTCCTGTCACCACTCCTAACTCCTGCTCACTGTCCAGTCTGCCCCATGAACCACCTTGGGATAATTCACTCCACAACTGAGAATAAAAGTTAAAACCCCTCTCCACTGCCTCCTCACCACAGTCACCAAATGCGAGGACCTCATGGATTCATGTGTCACCAAGATCAAGACCATCCACGCAGCTACCTCCAATTCATCCTTCCCTTCCCTTAGCCTCCGAGACACTCGAGCCTTGAACCACACCTCTCTGGAGTTTCTTCCCTCATACAATCAGAGAATGGTTACTGTACAGAGGAGGTCATTCGGCCTGTCGAACCCGTTCTGGCTCTCTGCAAGAGCACATCAGCATGCCCCACTCCCCCGCCCTTTCCCCGGAGCCCTGCAAAATGTTTTTCCCTCAGCTACTTATCCAACTCCCTTTTGAACGGCGCGATTGAGTCTGCCTCCACCACCCTCTCAGGCCGTGAATTCCAGATCCTAACCACTCACGACGTAAAACAAATTCTCCCCTTGTTGCCTTTCTGCCAATCACCTTAAATCTGTGTCCTCTGGTTCTCGACCCTTCCACCAATGGGAACAGTGTCTCTCGATCTACTCTGTCCAGACCCCTCATGATTTTGAACACCTCGATCAAATCTCCTCTCAACCTTCTCTGCTCCAAGGAGAACAACCCCAGCTTCTCCAGTCTGTCCATGTAACTGGAGTCCCTCATCCCGGGAACCATTCTCGTAAATCTTTTCCACACCCTCTCCAAGGCCTCACATCCTTCCTAAAGTGCGGTGCCCAGAATTGGACACACTACTCCAGCTGAGGCCGAACCAGTGTTTTATACAGGTTCATCATAACTACCTTGCGCTCATCCAAGCTCAACCTGTACACGAGACATAGCTCTTGCCTTTCCTGGCCCTCATGCTACTGACAGATGCCAGTTTCCAGCCTGTTCGATTCACTCCATGAGACATGACATCAAGAAACAGCTGAGTGCACTGGAAATGGCAAAGGCTACCAGCCAACAATATCCAGGCTGTAGGACTGAACACTTGTGCTTCAGAACTAGCTGCACCTCCAGTCAAGCAGTGCCAGTGCAGCTACAACTATTTTTGTTGCAACTGTAAAACAAATGTATATCAAATGCCTCCGTATAAAGGGGCACTAAAACCGACAATTTAAACAAATTAACTTTTAACAATAATGGTTCCAATTAAAATTTGGTTGCCGGGGGTGATGACGCACTCCAGTCCCTCCGGCGCCCACCTCTTGCGGAAGGCCGCGAGCGTACCGGTGGACACCGCGTGCTCCATCTCCAGGGACACCCTGGGCCCGGATGTAACCGCGGAAGAGAGGCAGGCAGTCGGGCTGAACGACCCCCTCGACCGCCCGCTGCCTGGACCGGCTGATGGCACCCTTGGCCGCGCCCAGGAGCAGTCCTACGAGGAGGCCTTCGGACCTACCCGCTCCCCTCCGCACAGGGTGCCCAAAGATCGGGAGTGTGGGACTGAAGTGCAGCCAGAAATTGAGGAGCAGCCCCTTTAAATAATGGAACAGGGGCTGCAACCTCGCACAATGTACATAAACATGGAACACGGACTCCTCCAGGCCGCAGAAGTTGCAGGCGGCCTGGGAGTCCGTGAACCGGCTTTAAAACTTTTTGCACGGGACTGCTCCGTGCACCACCCTCCAGGGTTGACTTATGAGGGAAGGTTGAGTAGGTTGGGCCTCTACTCATTAAATTCAGAAGAATGAGAAGTGATCGTATCGAAACGTATACGATTATGAGGGGGCTTGACAAGATGGATGCAGAGAGGATATTTCCACTGATGGGGGAGACTAGAACTAGGGGGCATGATCTTAGAATAAGGGGCCGCCCATTTAAATCTGAGATGAGGAGGAATTTCTTCTCTCAGAGGGTTGTAAATCTGTGGAATTTGCTGCCTCAGAGAGCTGTGGAAGCTGGGACATTGAATACATTTAAGACACAGATAGACAGTTTTTTAGCCGATAAGGGAATAAGGGGTTATGGGGAGTGGGCAGGGAAGTGAACCGAGTCCATGATCGGATCAGCCTTGATCGTATTAAATGGTGGAGCAGGCTCGAGGGGCAGTATGGCCTACTCCTGCTCCTATTTCTTATGTTCTTATAAAGGGTGGGCGATTCACTCCACTAGGTTACCGTCTGGACAGGCATGTTTACAATCATTTCCCCTCCTTCAAAATCTCCTCAAAACCCGTCTCTCCAACCAAGCTTATGGTCAGCCCTCCTCATCTCTCCTCTCCTTGCACAGTGCTTCCATAAGGCTAGTCGCATTCTCAGGATAAGGGGTCGGCCATTTAGGACCGAGATGAGGAGAAATTTCTTCTCTCAGAGGGTGGTGAATCTTTGGAATTCTCTGCCCCAGAGGGCTGTGCAGGCTCAGTCTTCGAGCATATTCAAGACAGAGATGGACAGATTTTTGGATATTAAGGGAAGGGATATGGAGAGTGTGGGAAAGTGGAGTTGAGGTAGAAGATCAGCCATGATCGTATTAAATGGCTGAGCAGGCTCGAGGGACCGAATGGCCCACTCCTGCTCCTAATGCTTTTGTTTGGAACATAAGAAATAGGAGCAGGAGTAGGCCATACGGCCCCTCGAGCGTGCTCCGCCATTTAATACGATCATGGCTGATCCGATCATGGACTCAGGTCCACTTCCCTGCCCGCTCCCCATAACCCCTTATTCCCTTATCGGTTAAGAAACTGTCTATCTCTGTCTTAGGTTTATTCAATAACCCAGCCTCCACAGCTCTCTGAGGCAGCGAATTCCACAGATTTACAACCTTCTGAGAACATAAGAACATAAGAATTAGGAACAGGAGTAGGCCATCTAGCCCCTCGAGCCTGCTCCGCCATTCAACAAGATCATGGCTGATCTGGCCATGGACTCAGCTCCACTTACCCGCCCGCTCCCCATAACCCTTAATTCCCTTATTGGTTAAAAATCTATCTATCTGTGATTTGAATACATTCAATGAGCTAGCCTCAACTGCTTCCTTGGGCAGAGAATTCCACAGATTCACAACCCTCTGGGAGAAGAAGTTTCTTCTCAACTCGGTTTTAAATTGGCTCCCCGTATTTTGAGGCTGTGCCCTCTAGTTCTAGTCTCCCCGACCAGTGGAAATAACCTCTCTGCCTCTATCTTGTCTATCCCTTTCATTATTTTAAATGTTTCTATAAGGTCACCCCTCATTCTTCTGAACTCCAACAAGTAAAGACCCAGTCTACTCAATCTATCATCATAAGGTAACCCCCTCATCTCCGGAATCAGCCTAGTGAATCGTCTCAGTACCCCCTCCAAAGCCAGTATATCCTTCCTTAAGTAAGGTGACCAAAACTGCATGCAGTACTCCAGGTGCGGCCTCACCAATACCCTATACAGTTGCAGAAGGACCTCCCTGCTTTTGTACTCCATCCCTCTCGCAATGAAGGCCAACATTCCATTCGCCTTCCTGATTACCTGCTGCACCTGCAAACTAACTTTTTGGGATTCATGCACAAGGACCCCCAGGTCCCTCTGCACCGCAGCATGTTGTAATTTCTCCCCATTCAAATAATTTTCCCTTTTACTGTTTTTTTTCCCCAAGGTGGATGACCTCACACTTTCCGACATTGTATTCCATCTGCCAAACCTTAGCCCATTCGCTTAACCTATCTAAATCTCTTTGCAGCCTCTGTGTCCTCTACACAACCCGCTTTCCCACTAATCTTTGTATCAGCTGCAAATTTTGTTACACTACACTCTGTCCCCTCTTCCAGGTCATCTATGTATATTGTAAACAGTTGTGGTCCCAGCACCGATCCCTGTGGCACACCACTAACCACCGATTTCCAACCCGAAAAGGACCCATTTATCCCGACTCTCTGCTTTCTGTTAGCCAGCCAATTCTCGATCCATGCTAATACATTTCCTCTGACTCCACGTACCTTTATCTTCTGCAGTAACCTTTTGTGTGGCACCTTATTGAATGCCTTTTAGAAATCTAAATACACCACATCCATCGGTCCACCTCTATCCACCATGCTCGTTATATCCTCAAAGAATTCCAGTAAATTAGTTAAACATGATTTCCCCTTCATGAATCCATGCTGCGTCTGCTTGATTGCACTATTCCTATCTAGATGTCCTGCTATTTCTTCCTTAATGATAGTTTCAAGCATTTTCCCCACTACAGATGTTAAACTAACCGGCCTATAGTTACCTGCCTTTTGTCTGCTCCCTTTTTTTAAACAGAGGCGTTACATTAGCTGCTTTCCAATCCGCTGGTACCTCCCCAGAGTCCAGAGAATTTTGGTAGATTATAACGAATGCATCTGCTATAACTTCCGCCATCTCTTTTAATACCCTGGGATGCATTTCATCAGGACCAGGGGACTTGTCTACCTTGAGTCCCATTAGCCTGTCCAGCACTACCCCCCTAGTGATAGTGATTGTCTCAAGGTCCTCCCTTCCCACATTTCCATGACCAGCAATTTTTGGCATGGTTTCTGTGTCTTCCACTGTGAAGACCGAAGCAAAATAATTGTTTATGGTCTCAGCCATTTCCACATTTCCCATTATTAAATCCTCCTTCTCATCTTCTAAGGGACCAACATTTACTTTAGTCACTCTTTTCCGTTTTATATATCTGTAAAAGCTTTTACTATCCGTTTTTATGTTTAGCGCAAGTTTACCTTCGTAATCTATCTTTCCTTTCTTTATTGCTTTCTTAGTCATTCTTTGCTGTCGTTTAACATTTTCCCAATCTTCTAGTTTCCCACTAACCTTGGCCACCTTATACACATTGGTTTTGAATTTGATACTCTCCTTTATTTCCTTGGTTATCCACAGCTGGTTATCCTTTCTCTTACCGCCCTTCTTTTTCATTGGAATATATTTTTGTTGCGCACTATGAAAGAGCTCCTTAAAAGTCCTCCACTGTTCCTCAATTGTGCCACCGTTTAGTCTGTGTTTCCAGTCTACTTTAGCCAACTCTGCCCTCATCCCACTGTAGTCCCCTTTGTTTAAGCATAGTACGTTCGTTTGAGACACTACTTCCTCATCCTCAATCTTTATTACAAATTCAACCATACTGTGATCACTCATTCCGAGAGGATCTTTTATTAGGAGATCGTTTATTATTCCTGTCTCATTACACAGGACCAGATCTAAGATAGCTTGCTCCCTTGTAGGTTCTGTAACATACTGTTCTAAGAAACAATCCTGTATGCATTTTATGAATTCCTCCTCCAGGCTACCCCATGCGATTTGATTTGACCAATCGATATGTAGGTTAAAATCCCCCATGACTACTGCAGTTCCGTTTTCACATGCCTCCATTATTCCCTTGATTATTGCCCGCCCCACCTTGAAATTATTATTTGGGGGCCTATAAACTACGCCCCAGTGACTTTTTCCCCTTACTATCTCTAATCTCCACTCACAATGATTCAACATTTGTTCATTAGAGCCAATATCGTCTCTCACAACTGCCCTGATATCATCCTTTATTAACAGAGCTACCCCACCTCCTTTCCCTTCTTGCCTATCTTTCTGAATCATCAGATACCTCTGTATGTTTAATTCCCAGTCTTGGCCACCCTGCAACCACGTTTCTGTAATGGCCACCAAATCATACCCATTTGTAATGATTTGTGCCGTCAACTCATTTACTTTATTTCGAATGCTGCGTGCGTTTAGGTAGAGTGTTTTAATACTAGTTTTTGAACCATGATTTTTAGTTTTGACCCCTCCTGCAGCCCCTTTACATTCAGTGGCCCTTTTTGTTTTTTGCCTTGGGTTTCTCTGCCCTCCACTTTTACTCATCTCCTTTCTGTCTTTTGCTTTTGTCTCCTTTTTGTTTCCCTCTGTCTCCCTGAGAGAAGAAATTCCTCCACATCTCAGTTTTAAATGGGCGGCCCCTTATTCTAAGATTACGCCCCCTTAGTTCTCGTCTCCCCTTATGTTCTTCCTGTGCACCTATCCTTTCTTGGGCCATTTTGGTGTTATTTTAAAGGGCACCATCACCACGGCTGTCAGCAAATCTCATTCTGTTCATTTACCAGAGAGCCACTGAAACACAACATTACATCACATGCCACGACCACTGCTATTGGGTGAGCCCTCTCTCTCACACACCCCACCCCCAAAAGCCACCAAACTTCACCAAATGCAGTCCCCCCCCCACAAACAGATAGGACCCCCCCCCCCCCCCTATAAGCACTGGCAATATCTGAAAATTGTTCTTTTAAATTGAAAAGAAAGTGCCCAGAGTTGCAAACAAATGAAACACACTTGAAAATAAGTGGACATCCCCCCCCCCCCAAAAAAAAAAATTGAAAATTGCAGGACAAGAGGAGGTCCCATTGCACTGATTTTAAATTGAGAATCATGAAGCAACCAGGGCTGTGTGTATTTACTGAATATACAACGCTGTTGCCCCAGGCGGCGCAGGCTTAATTCCACATACAGATCAGACCTGACACATACACACACACACACACACGGCGGAAAAAACACACACTGTACAAGATCTGAGCTTACCTGGTGTCCTTGCCTGGGCTCTTCCTCCCGCTGTGTGCTCTTCACCCCCACGGCCGCTGCTGTCCCCTTTTGGAAGAGGTTCCCGAGTCGGCTCGTGTTGCTGCTGCCGAGACTCGCTGCCTCCCAAAGGGCAGGGAGCCCCCACTGGGTCCAGGAGCGGCTGGGCTGGGGCTGGGAGAGCAGCGCAGATCGCTCTGCATTCCGCAGCAAACCTCCTCACTACCACCACACCACACCACACTCACTCTCTCTCTCTCTCTCTCGCTCTCGCTCCTTTCTCTCTCTGACCCTGCTGGAAACTGCGAGTTTGAAACTTGCAGCCCCAGCCTTGGGAACTGCGCCCTCTGTGCACAAAGTCAATATCCCAGCATAAATCAGCAGGGCAAGCTCTCATCCAAATGATGCACACACACACACACACAGAATTGGTCAGCTTGTGACAGCCAGTGGCTCAGTGGGCAGCACTCTCGCCTCTGAGTCACAAGGTTGTGAGCTCAAGTCCCACTCCAGAGACTTCAGCACACAAACAAATCTAGGCTGACACTCCCAGGGCAGTACTGAGGGAGCGCCGGACTGTCGGAGGGGCAGTGCTGAGGGAGCGCCGGACTGTCAGAGGGGCAGTGCTGAGGGAGCGCCGCACTGTCGGAGGGGCAGTGCTGAGGGAGCGCCGCACTGTCGGAGGGGCAGTGCTGAGGGAGCGCCGCACTGTCAGAGGGGCAGTACTGAGGGAGCGCCGCATTGTCGGAGGGGCAGTGCTGAGGGAGCGCCGCACTGTCAGAGGGGCAGGGCTGAGGGAGCGCCCCGCTGTCGGAGGGGCAGTACTGAGGGAACGCCGCACTGTCGGAGGGGCAGTGCTGAGGGAGCGCCGCACTGTCAGAGGGGCAGTGCTGAGGGAGTGCTGCACTGTCGGAGGGGCAGTGCTGAGGGAGTGCCGGGCTGTCGGAGGGGCAGTGCTGAGGGAGTGCTGCACTGTCAGAGGGGCAGTGCTGAGGGAGCGCCGTGCTGTCGGAGGGGCAGTGCTGAGGGAGTGCTGCACTGTCGGAGGGGCAGTGCTGAGGGAGTGCCGGGCTGTCGGAGGGGCAGTGCTGAGGGAGCGCCGGGCTGTCGGAGGGGCAGTGCTGAGGGAGCGCCGGGCTGTCGGAGGGACAGTGCTGAGGGAGTGCTGCACTGTCGGAGGGGCAGTGCTGAGGGAGCGCCGCACTGTCAGAGGGGCAGTGCTGAGGGAGTGCTGCACTGTCGGAGGGGCAGTGCTGAGGGAGTGCCGGGCTGTCGGAGGGGCAGTGCTGAGGGAACGCCGCACTGTCGAAGGGGCAGTGCTGAGGGAGCGCCGCACTGTCAGAGGGGCAGTGCTGAGGGAGTGCTGCACTGTCGGAGGGGCAGTGCTGAGGGAGTGCCGGGCTGTCGGAGGGGCAGTGCTGAGGGAGTGCTGCACTGTCGGAGGGGCAGTGCTGAGGGAGCGCCGCACTGTCAGAGGGGCAGTGCTGAGGGAGTGCTGCACTGTCGGAGGGGCAGTGCTGAGGGAGTGCCGGGCTGTCGGAGGGGCAGTGCTGAGGGAGCGCCGCGCTGTCAGAGGGGCAGTACTGAGAGAACGCCGCTGAGGGAGCGCCTCACTGTCGGAGGGGCAGTACTGAGGGAGCACTGCACTGTCGGAGGGGCAGTACTGAGGGAGCACCGCGCTGTCGGAGGGGCAGTACTGAGGGAGCGCCTCGCTGTCGGAGGGGCAGTACTGAGGGAGTGCTGCACTGTCGGAGGGGCAGTATTGAGGGAGCACTGCATTGTCGGAGGGGCAGTACTGAGGGAGCGCTGCGGTGTTGGAGAGGCAGGACTGAGGGAGTGCTTCACTGCCTGAGGTGCATCTTGTGGATGAGACTTTAAACAGAGCCCCGTCTACCCTCTCGGGTGCATGTAAAAGATCCCATGGCACTAGTTCGGAGGTGTCCTGGGACCAATATTTATCCCTCAATTAACATCACTAAAACAGAGTTATGCTTGAGTGGAGCATAAACACCGGCATCAACTGATTGGGTCAAATGGCCTGTTTCTGTGCTGTATCTCCTATGTAGATTATCAGGTCATTATCACATAATTGCTGTTTGTGGGAGCTTCCTGTGTGCAAATTGGCTGCTGCGTTACCTACATTACAACAGTGACTACACTTCAAAACATACTTTATTGGTGGTAAGGCGCTTTGGGACGTCCTGAGGTTGTGAAAGGCGCTATAGAAATGCAAGTCTTCTTTCTTTCATTGCAACTAACCCCGAGATGCATGTCAGGGGAGGCTGGACCAGCATATGAGGGAGAAGGGTATAGAAGGTTCTGCTGATAGAGTTAGATGAGGAAAGACAGGAGGAGGCTCGAGTGGAGCATAAATGCCGGATGGACTGGTTGGGCCCAATGTCCTGTTTCTGTGCCAGATATCCTGTGTAATCCCAAGCATAGCCCGGAACTGACAATGTATCTTCCAAATCCCATTTCACTGACACAGCAGCAGTTGTTGATCTCCCAATCCTGCACTGTAAGGGGAATTTCATCCAGTTTCCCCCGGCTTAGACCTTGGCACTCTGGGAATATGGAGGTCCACTGGGCTCATTACGCAGCTCAGTAACCTGATGCCTAGAAAACTGGAGGAGGCATGAATCAAGTACGCCCATCTCCATGCCCACATCTCTAAGGTGTGCTCCTGATGCTGCTACAGGAACTCCACTTTGCTAAAACTGTCCCCAGCATAAGAGGCACTTACTGGACAAAGGTGAAAAGAAGCTACATTACTGCAAGGTTTTTTTTCATTATAGAAAGGACAAATTATGAATCTGATATTGAAAATAGTTATTGCATCTTGGGAAAGGGACAGGGACTGATTGGAGACAGACAGCCATAAGAACATAAGAAATAGGAACAGGAGTAGGCCATACGGCCACTCGAGCCTGCTCCGCCATTTAATACCATCATGGCTGATCTGATCATGGACTCAGCTCCACTTCCCTGCCCGTTCCCCATAACCCCTTATTCCATGGACTCAGGTCCACTTCCCCGCCCGTTCCCCATAACCTCTTATCCCCTTATCGGTTAAGAAACTGTCTATCTCTGTCTTACATTTATTCAATGTCCCGGCTTCCACAGCTCTCTGAGGCAGCGAATTCCACAGATTTACAACCCTCTGAGAGAAGGAATTCCTCCTCATCTCAGTTTTAAATGGGCGGCCCCTTATTCGAAGATTATGCCCCCTAGTTCTAGTCTCCCCCATCATTGGAAACATTCTCTCTGCATCCACCTTGTCAAGCCCCCTCATAATCTTATACGTTTCGATAAAATCACTGCTCATTTGGTCTGATACTGAAAATAGTTATTGCAATTTTGGAAAGGGACAGAGACTGATTGGAGACAGACAGCCCCTGCAACTGAAACCTAGTAACATTAACGAAAGAAAGGCTTGCATTTAAAAAGCTCATTTCACGACCACCAGAAGTGTCAAAGCACTTCACAGCTAATTAAGTACTTTTGGAGTGTAGTCACTGTTGTAATTTGTAGGATTACAACATGATCCTACAAATCCTCTGGGAGAACAGACACACCAACGTTAGCGTCCTCGACCAGGCCAACATCTCCAGATTTGAAGCACTGACCACACTTGATCAGCTCCGCTGGGCAGGCCACATTGTCCGCATGCCAGACACGAAACTCCCAAAGCAAGCGCTCTACTTGGAACTCCTTCACGGCAAACGAGCCAAAGCTGGACAGCAGAAACGTTACAAGGACACCCTCAAAGCCTCCCTGATAAAGTGCAACATCCCCACTGACACCTGGGAGTCCCTGACCAGGGACTCCCAGGTATCAGTGGGGATGTGCATCCGGGAGGGCGCTGAGCACCTCGAGTCTCATCACCGAGAGCATGTGCAGAAATCAAGCGCAGGCAGCGGAAGGAGCGTGCGGCAAACCAGTCCCACCCACCCTTTCCACAACAACTGTCTGTCCCACCTGTGACAGGGACTGTGGTTCTCGTATTGGACTGTTCAGCCACCTAAGGACTCATTTTTAGAGTGGAAGCAAGTCTTCCTCGATTCCGAGGGACTGCCTATGGTGATGATGGTGGCTGTTGTAATGTGAGAACTCATAAAAGACATCACACACATGTTTTAAAAATATGCAATTTTTCGGTTGGAGCCTTTACACGGAGTATTGCAAGGAATGCAGTTCATGTTTAGCTCAATCCCAGCGACATGAATGCAATTTCACTCAACGATCAAGCAGAGGCATTACAGCTATCACACAACCGAAGAGCCAGGGCGCACACACCTGCACTACTAATGCTGACCTGGCGTTGGAGTGCTGTCCCTGACCTCACTGAGCTGCAAACTGCAAGCTCCACCCTCTATCTCTCATATCTCTCCAGTGTGTTGTGTTCAGATTGGGTCAGACAAGAGTGGAGAACTCAGTGTGCCTTGCAGGTCCCGCCAGAAATACCAGCTATTACAGAGAAATAAATAGAGCTTACAACTCTTTTGGGGGGGGGGGGGAGTGGGGGGGGGTGAGGGAACAAAATAAGATCAAGTGCCCCACGCACCCCCCCCCCCCCGATCTGGGGGACACTCCAGACACTTAACTGCCCCTTTTTTTAAAATGTTTTTGTTTCTTTTTTTTTGTTTTTTGTGATTTTTTTTTTTGGGGGGGGGGCATTAAAACCATATATTTTACAAGTGCCCCCTATAAAAAGGGGAGGGGGACACTAAAAATCCGGCAATTAAAACAAATTAAACTTTAAAACATATAAAATCAAATTAAAATTTGGTTGCCGGGGGTAACGATGCACTCCTAGATAGAGCTGACAACTCTTTTGGGTGGGGAACAAAATAACCATTAGATCAAGTGCCCACCCCCGATCTGGGGGACACTCCAGACACTTAACTGCCCCTTTTTCTAATAAATGTTTTTTTTTTGTTTTTTTGTATTTTTTTTGTGATTTTCTTTGGGGGGGGGGGGCATTAAAACTATATATTTTACAAGTGCCCCCTATAAAAGGGGAGGGGGACACTAAAAATCCAGCAATTAAAACAAATTAAACTTTAAAACATATAAAATCAAATTTAAATTTGGTTGCCGGGGGTAACGATGCACTCCTAGATAGAGTTGACAACATGGAATCAGGCCAATCAGCTGTGCTGGAGTTCATCTTCAACACAGCAAATGCTTCCAATCACATTTGCCCGCCTTGTTCCCACATCTCTTCAATCCCTTTTTCCTCTATCCCACTCTCCAATCTGACCCTGAATGTTTGCACTGACCCTGGGAGTTAATTCCAACTCTCTGTGTGAAGAATTCTCTTACAAAAACATAAGAAATAGGAGCAGGAATAAGGCATGCAGCCCGCGAGCCTGCTCCATTTAATACGATCATGGCTGATCCGATCATAGTCTCAGGTCCACTTCCCTGCCCGCTCCCCATAACCCCTTATTCTCTTATCATTTAAGAAACTGTCTATCTCTGTCCTAAATTTATTCAATGACCCGGCTTCCACAGCTCTCTGAGGCAGCGAATTCCACAGATTTACAACCCTCTGAGAGAAGAAATTCCTCCTCATCTCAGTTTTAAATGGGCGGCCCCTTATTCTAAGACTATGCCCCCTAGTTCTAGTCTCCCCCATCAGTGGAAACATCCTCTCTGCATCCACCTTGTCAAGCCCCCTCATAATCTTATACGTTTCGCTAAGATCACCTCTCATTCTTCTGAATTCCAATGAATAGAGACCCAACTTACTCAACCTTTCCTCATAAGTCAACCCCCTCATCCCCGGAATCAACCGAGTGAACCTTCTCTGAACTGCCTCCAAAGTGTATCCTTTCGTAAATACGGAAACCAAAACTGCACGCAGTATTCCAGGTGTGGCCTCACCAATACCCTGTATAACTGCAGCAAGACTTCCCTGCTTTTATACTCCATCCCCTTTGCAATATAGGCCAAGATTCCATTGACCTTCCTGATCACTTGCTGTACCTGTATACTGACCTTTTGTGTTTCATGTACAAGTACCCCCAGGTCCTGCTGTACTGCAGCACTTTGCAATCTTATGTCCATGGCCCCTTGTGCTGGTCCCTTCAACTGCTGGAAACGGTCGGCTTCTGTCGACCCTGTTCCGTCTTTTCAGAATTTTAAACATTTCTATCATCACCCTCATTATTTAACAGGAAAAGCCCCAGGCTTTCAAGTCTTTCTTCGGAATTGCATTTCCTCATGCCACCACAACAACAGCACCTTGCATAGCCGGCAGCTTCGTCGTGAATCTGTGCTGTATCCTAGCGACAGCCTTACTATCCTTCCGACAGCGTAGAGCCCAATACAGCAGACATCATCATCATGGGCAGTCCCTCGGAATCGAGGAAGACTTGCTTCCACTCTTAAAATGAGTTCTCAGGTGACTGAACAGTCCAATACGAGAACCACAGTCCCTGTCACAGGTGGGACAGATAGTGGTTGAGGGAAGGGGAGGGTGGGACTGGTTTGTCGCACGCTCCTTCCGCTGCCTGCGCTTGATTTCTGCATGCTCTCGGCAACGAGACTCGAGGTGCTCAGTGCCCTCCCGGATGCACTTCCTCCACTTAGGGCGGTCTTTGGCCAGGGACTCCCAGGTGTCGGTGGGGATGTTGCACTTTATCAGGGAGGCTTTGAGGGTGTCCCTTGTAACGTTTCCTCTGCCCGCCTTTGGCTCGTTTGCTGTGAAGGAGTTCCGAGTGGAGCGCTTGCTTTGGGAGTCTCGTGTCAGGCATGCGGACAATGTGGCCTGCCCAGCGGAGCTGATTGAGTGTGGTCAGTGCTTCAATGCTGGGGATGTTGGGCCTGGTTGAGGACGCTAATGTTGATACGTCTGTCCTCCCAGAGGATTTGTAGGATCTTGCGGAGACATCATTGGTGGTATTTCTCCAGCGACTTGAGGTGTCTACTGCACATGGTCCATGTCTCTGAGCCATACAGGAGGGAGGGTATCACTACAGCCCTGTAGACCATGAGGTTGGTGTCAGATTTGAGGGCCTGGTCTTCGAACACTCTTTTCCTCAGGTGTACAGCCTCGCCATCCACCTTACAGCGTGGAGCCCCAGCACAGCACACAATACTCTCATTGAAGGCTCGTGGGGCTCAATGGCCTGTTGCTGTTCCCGTGTTCCTAGCACACAGTACTCTAACCAAGGTCTAAGTAAGGTTTTATGTAGGCTCATAATTACCTATTCTGTCCCTGTAATCTCATTAGCTTTCGTTGTGACATCATCACTCCACAGTGCTGCCTTTAATATCCTGTGAATCAGTCCCCTGCAAACCCCTCTGCTCTTCCACAGTCTCAACCCTACTTCCATTCACAGTATAATTACCACTGTTACTACTTTAACCAAAATGCATCATCTTATACTTACACTGAATTCCAACTGACAAACAGAGAGAATATGGTGTTGAGATAGAGGATCAGCCATGACTATATTGAATGTTGGTGCAGGCTCAAAGGGCCGAATGGCCTACTCCTGCACCTATTTTCTATATCAGTAGCTGCTTTTTACCAAACTGCATCACCTTATACTTAGACTGAATTCCAACTGCCACTTTTCAGCTCATTCCCCCATCATATCGCCACAGAGGGAGTGCAGCGAAGGTTCACCAGACTGATTCCTGGGATGGCGGGACTGTCGTATGAGGAGAGATTGGGTCGACTAGGCCTGTATTCACCAGAGTTTAGAAGAATGAGAGGGGATCTCATTGAAACGTATAAAATTCTGACGGGGTTGGATAGACTGGATGCGGGGAGGATGTTTCCCCCGGGGCTGGGAAGTCTAGAACAAGGGGTCACAGTCTCAGGATACGGGGTAGGAAATTTAGGACCGAGATGAGGAGAAATGTTTTCACTCAGAGGGTGGTGAACCTGTGGAATTCTCTACCACAGAAGGCTGTGGAGGCCAAGTCACTGAATATATTTAAGAGGGAGATAGATAGATTTCTAGACACAAAAGGCATCAAGGGGTATGGGGAGAAAGCGGGAATATGGTGTTGAGATAGAGGGTCAGCCATGATCATATCGAATGGCGGTGCAGGCTCGAAGGGCCGAATGGCCTACTACTGCTCCTATTTTCTATATCAATGGCTCTTTGCAGCTTCCTTTGGTCTTCTAAAGAATGAACTATACCTCTTATTTTGGTACCATCTGCAGATGTTAACACCTTTCCATCTAGGCCTGAATCCAAATCATTGATATATGCAGTGAACACAAGTAGCCCCAGAACTGAATCCTGTGCGACACTCCCACTTACAACCACTCCGACAAACTGCCCTTAACTCCTATTCACGCACCCCTGGCTGGCCTCCCAGGATCTACATCAACTTGAGGTCATCCAAAACTCGGCTACCCGTGTCCTAACTCGCACCAAGTCCCGCTCACCCATCACCCCCTGTGCTCGCTGACCCGTGTCCTAACTCGCACCAAGTCCCGCTCACCCATCACCCCCTCTGCTCGCTGCCCCGTGTCCTAACTCGCACCGAGTCCCGCTCACCCATCACCCCCTGTTCTCGCTGACCTACTTTGGCTTCTGGTTAAGCAACGCCTTGATATCAAAATTCTCATCCTTGTTTACAAATCCCTCCATGGCCCTCGCCCCCTCCCTATCTCTGTAATCTCCCCCCGCCCGCCCGCGAGATGTCTGCACTCCTCTAATTCTGCCCTCCTGAGCATCCCTGATTATAATCGCTCCACCATCGGTGGCCGTGCCTTCTGTTGCCTGGGCCCCAAGCTCTGGAACTCCCTCCCTAAACCTCTCCGCCTCTCTACCTCTCTTTCCTCCTTCAAGATACTCCTACCCTAATTTCTCCTTATGTGACTCGATGACAAATATTTTTGTCTTATACTACTGTGAAGTGACTTGGGACGTTTTACCATGTTAAAGGCACTATATAAATACACGTTGTTATTTTCCCTGTACTCCAGCTGCAGCCTAACCAGTGTTTTATACAGTTCAAGCATACCCCCCCCTGCTCTTGTATTCTATGCCTCGAATAATAAAGGCAAGTATTCCATATGCCTTCTTAACCACCTTATCTACCTGGCCTGCTACCTTCAGGGATCTGTGGACCTGCACTCCCAGGTCCCTTTGTTCCTCAACACTTCTCAGTGTCCTACCATTTAATGTATGTTCCCTTGCCTAGTAGTAGTGATAAAGGCTTTTATTGTGTTCCTAACACAGGTGAGGCTGCACACAGGGAGGTTAAAGTAACAGTGACCTCAGTCTTTATTAAGACACTCCAGAGTGAGGAACAGGCCTTAGGGGCCGGCTTATATACAGTGCTCCCAAGGGATGCTGGGATCCCTTGGGACTTCAGGGGATGAGCTCCCTGGTGGCGGAGAATGGGAGTGCATGCTTTACAGATACACAACATCACTCCCCGCCAAAGTGAAAACTATTTACAAGGTGAGGCGGTCGGGAGCCTTTCTTTCCCTGGTGGACCGCCTCGGTACAAATGTCTGTTCTGGTGTGTTGGCTGTGACCTCGCTGGGCTGGTGTGTTGTTGGCCGACTGCACGTATTGGCGCCGTTTTCGTTTCCAGGTCCGTGGTGAATAGTGCTATAGACATAGAAACATAGAAAATAGGTGCAGGAGTAGGCCATTCGGCCCTTCTAGCCTGCACCGCCATTCAATGAGTTCATGGCTGAACATGAGTGCCTGCAGCTTGGGATAGACCTGGGGCAGGGTATCAGGATCAGTGCCTTCACCCTCCCGAATTCGCTTGCTTGCTACTTTTGGGGACACTCTATTCCCGACATTTCGCAATAACATTTTATTCTTTACAACCTTAATCGGTTTGTTACATTGATTGCCATGCATACAATGTCTCTTTAAGTTCAGCTGGTTGCAAGTCTCCTTTAAGAGAACCCTGCCACACCACGCTGCATCGCGCTGCAGCAGGGACGCCATCTTGCCTCTGTCCTCGAGGTCGACTGACTTGATCCTTCTCTCCCGCGATTCTGCCACAAAAGCTGGAAGAGTGCCTGTGAATTCGATCTTCCTCCCCAGGAGTCCTGGCACTGGAGCTGGGAAGGTACTTTTAGGTCGTTCCGGTCGGATCATTGCCACGCAGTCCTGATGGACGGTCTGTGCCTCAGGTGCTGCACTGGTCTGTTCTCTGGTTCCTGGCCCAAGTGAAGGTGAGGTTTTGCTCTGCCTCTGAGCACGGGGGACATCGATTGCTGGAGTGAAGAGGGTTTCCCATTTCCACTGGATCTTCCCCATCCCATCCACCTTCTTCCAAGCAGTGTTGGACCATCACCTGCAACAATCCACAGAGATCACTTGTGCACCACGCCATTATGGATTACACTTACATCCGCACTACCCAGGACTGGGATCAGCTCCTTGGTGTAGGTGCGCAGCTTTTCCTGTACTGGAACGAGCTCGAGTCGTTTTTCGTTCCATAGCCTCTCAAAGGCATCCTGGCTCATCACTGACTGGCTCGCTCCCGTGTCCACTTCCATGAAGACTGGAACGCTGTTTATCTCAACTTCCATCTTCACTGGAGGACAATCGGTGGTGCTGGTATACACTTCATACACTTTTTCTTGGGGCTGAGCTGCCTCTCTAGCAAATCATCATACTCCCCGCTGGATTCAAAGTCATCTACCAACTCCTCTGCTAGGCGGTGAGTCGTATTTCTTTTACACATATGCTGGAGGTGGCCCTTCATGTTACAGGCTTTGCATACGTACTCTACAAACCAACACTAGTGAGCCCTATGCTTTCCTCCACAACACCAGCATGGTGCTACTCGATTAGCACCCCTCGGCAGACTCTGAGTTCTGGAACCCTGAGGTCTGTGCTCTCTGCCCTGGGCAGAGCCACGTTCTACAGTCTTGCCTGTGAAAGGCACCATTCTGTGTACAGTACTTGCCGGGTTTGAGTCCACAGGATGAATAATTTGCTTGGTGCTGCAGGTCGAGGTCATGAACGCCTGACTGATGCTGATGGCCTTCTGCAGGTTGACTGTGGTGTCGATAGATAATAGCTTGTGAAGGAGGCCCTCGTGGCCAATTCCCATAACGAAGATGTCTCGCAATGCTTTGTTGAGGTGCGTGCTGAAATCACACGGTGCCGCAAGTCTCCTGAGGTCGGCAGCTTATTTTGCAATCTCCTGGCCCTCAGGTCTGCGGTGAGTGTAGAATCTGTGCCTGGCCGTGAGGATACTCTCTTTTAGTTTTAGTTGGTCACGAATTAGTTCAGTCAGCTCATCATATGTCTTATCCTTGGCCTTCGTGGGTGCCAGCAAGTCCCCGATGAGGTGGTAGACCTCGGGCCCACAACTGGTCAGCAGTATAGCCTTGCGCTTCTCCGCCAATGTGTCCGTCTCCCCTGCCAGGTCGTTTGCCACAAAATATTGTTCGAGCCTTTCCGTGAAGGCATCCCAATCATCACCCTCTGCGAAGTCTTTTAGTGTGCCAAAGGTAGCCATAATCACATGAAAGTCCGTATTCTCGTCGGCAGGTATGATGTCTGTAACATATTTATGAATGACTCCATGAGGCAATGTGTTGTACTCAAACTGTAGTGACCTCGGTCCTTTATTCGTAACTCCAGAGCGAGGCACAAGCATGGTGACTGCCCTTTTATACAGCCCCTGCCACGAGGGCAGGAAACCCTGGTCTCCACCAGTTGCATCCTCGAGTGGTGCCAGTATAGTATATACACAGTGTAAACATTATTGGAAGTACATCAGGTAACAAGTCTCCATCTTATGCAACTATACAGTGACTACACAGAGCGTATATCTATAGTCTGCATATATAACAGCTGATGAGTCCACTACAGGAGTTACAGTCGTGGTCTGTTGCTGTTGGGGTTTTCCATGAGGGTCCTGACGTTCCAGTTCCCGAACTTCATTTTAAAGGGTGGAAGATGCCTGTGCGTGGGGTGGCCATTGCACACCAGGGCCACATGGGCTTAGCTGAGCTAGGTCTTGGTCAAGTGGCAAGGGGGTCCAAGATGACTAGAGACCAGGTTCTGCTGCATGGGTGTAGTTCATTTACACACACATACACCTACTGTCCTCCTTTCCACAGGACCTCTTTACTTGGAATTCATTGCCGAGCTGTTGGCCCATTCTACTCCTTCCCTGGGCCTCAGCCTCGCTGCTGGGTACTGGTCGCACTCCGCTCCTTCCTGGGCCCCGACCCAACTCCACTCCTGGGCCCCGACCTCTATCCACTCCTGGGCCCCGACCGCTATCCACTCCTGGGCCCCGACCTCTATCCACTCCTGGGCCCCGACCTCACTCCACCCCTGGGCCCCGACCTCTATCCACTCCTGGGCCCCGACCTCACTCCACTCCTGGGCCCCGACCTCTATCCACTCCTGGGCCCCGACCCAACTCCACTCCTGGGCCCCGACCTCTATCCACTCCTGGGCCCCGAACTCTATCCACTCCTGGGCCCCGACCTCTATCCACTCCTGGGCCCCGACCTCACTCCACTCCTGGGCCCCGACCTCTATCCACTCCTGGGCCCTGACCTCACTCCAGTCCTGGGCCCCGACCTCACTCCACTCCTGGGCCTCGACCTCTATCCACTCCTGGGCCCCGACCTCTATCCACTCCTGGGCCTCGACCTCTATCAAGTCCTGGGCCCCGACCTCACTCCACTCCTGGGCCTCGACCTCTATCCACTCCTGGGCCCCGACCTCACTCCACTCCTGGGCCCCGACCTCTATCCACTCCTGGGCCCCGACCTCTATCCACTCCTGGGACTCGACCTCTATCCACTCCTGGGGCCCGACCTCTATCCACTCCTGGGCCCCGACCTCTATCCACTCCTGGGCCCCGACCTCCATCCACTCCTGGGCCCCGACCTCTATCCACTCCTGGGCCCCGACCTCTATCCACTCCTGGGCCCCGACCTCTATCCACTCCTGGGCCCCGACCTCACTCCACTCCTGGGCCCTGACCTCTATCCACTCCTGGGCCCCGACCTCTATCCACTCCTGGGCCCCGACCTCTATCCACTCCTGGGCCCCGACCTCACTCCACTCCTGTGCCTCGACCTCTATCCACTCCTGGGCCCCGACCTCTATCCACTCCTGGGCCCCGACCTCACTCCACTCCTGGGCCCCGACCTCTATCCACTCCTGGGCCCCGACCCCTATCCACTCCTGGGTCCCGACCTCTATCCACTCCTGGGCCCCGACCTCTATCCACTCCTGGGCCCCGACCTCACTCCACTCCTGGGCCCCGACCTCTATCCACTCCTGGGCCCCGACCTCTATCCAATCCTGGGCCCCGACCTCTATCCACTCCTGGGCCCCGAATTCTACCCACTCCTGGGCCCCGACCTCACTCTACTCCTGGGCCCCGACCTCACTCCACTCCTGGGCCCCGACCTCACTCCACTCCTGGGCCCTGACCTCTATCCACTCCTGGGCCTCGACCTGTAACCACTCCTGGGCCCCGACCTCTATCGACTCCTGGGCCCCGACCTCTATCCACTCCTGGGCCCCGACCTCACTCCACTCCTGGGCCCCGACCTCTATCCACTCCTGGGCCCCGACCTCTATCCACTCCTGGGCCCCGACCTCTATCCACTCCTGGGCCCTGACCTCTATCCACTCCTGGGCCCCGACCTCACTCCACTCCTGGGCCCCAACCTCTATCCACTCCTGGGCCTCGACCTCACTCCACTCCTGGGCCCCGATCTCTATCCACTCCTGGGCCCCGACCTGTATCCACTCCTGGGCCCCGACCTCTATCCACTCCTGGGCCCCGACCTCACTCCACTCCTGTGCCTCGACCTCTATCCACTCCTGGGCCCCGACCTCTATACACTCCTGGGCCCCGACCTCACTCCACTCCTGGGCCCCGACCTCTATCCACTCCTGGGCCCCGACCTCTATCCACTCCTGGGCCCCGACCTCTATCCACTCCTGGGCCCCGACCTCTATCCACTCCTGGGCCCTGACCTCACTCCACTCCTGGGCCCTGACCTCTATCCACTCCTGGGCCCCGACCTCTATCCACTCCTGGGCCCCGACCTCACTCCACTCCTTTGCCCCGACCTCTATCCACTCCGGGGCCCCGACCTCACTCCACTCCTGGGCCCCGACCTCTATCCACTCCTGGGCCCCGACCTCACTCCACTCCTGGGCCCCGACCTCTATCCACTCCTGGGCCTCGACCTCTATCCACTCCTGGGCCCCGACCTCACTCCACTCCTGGGCCCCGACCTCACTCCACTCCTGGGCCCCGACCTCACTCCACTCCTGGGCCCCGACCTCTATCCACTCCTGTGCCCGACCTCTATCCACTCCTGGGCCCCGACCTCTATCCACTCCTGGGCCCCGACCTCACTCCACTCCTGGGCACCGACCTCACTCCACTCCTGGGCCCCGACCTCTATCCACTCCTGGGCCCCGACCTCTATCCACTCCTGGGCCTCGACCTCTATCAAGTCCTGGGCCCCGACCTCACTCCACTCCTGGGCTTCGACCTCTATCCACTCCTGGGCCCCGACCTCACTCCACTCCTGGGCCCCGACCTCTATCCACTCCTGGGCCCCGACCTCTATCCACTCCTGGGCCCCGACCTCTATCCACTCCTGGGCCCCGACCTCTATCCACTCCTGGGCCCCGACCTCTATCCAATCCTGGGCCCCGATCTCTATCCACTCCTGGGCCCTGACCTCTATCCACTCCTGGGCCCCGACCTCTATCCACTCCTGGGCCCCTACCTCACTCCACTCCTGGGCCCCGACCTCACTCCACTCCTGGGCCCCGACCTCACTCCACTCCTGGGCCCCGACCTCTATCCACTCCTGGGCCCCGACCTCCATCCACTCCTGGGCCCCGATCTCTATCCACTCCTGGGCCCTGACCTCTATCCACTCCTGGGCCCCGACCTCTATCCACTCCTGGGCCCCGACCTCCATCCACTCCTGGGCCCCGATCTCTATCCACTCCTGGGCCCCGACCTCTATCCACTCCTGGGCCCCGACCTCACTCCACTCCTGGGCCCCGACCTCACTCCACTCCTGGGCCCCGACCTCTATCCACTCCTGGGCCCCGACCTCACTCCACTCCTGGGCCCCGACCTCTATCCACTCCTGGGCCCCGACCTCTATCCACTCCTGGTCCCCGACCTCACTCCACTCCTGTGCCTCGACCTCTATCCACTCCTGGGCCCCGACCTTCTTCCACTCCTGGGCCCCGACCTCTATCCACTCCTGGGCCCCGACCTCTATCCACTCCTGGGCCTCGACCTCACTCCACTCCTGGGCCCCGACCTCACTCCACTCCTGGGCCCCGACCTCTATCCACTCCTGGGCCCCGACCTCTATCCACTCCTGGGCCCCGACCCAACTCCACTCCTGGGCCCCGAACTCTATCCACTCCTGGGCCCCGACCTCTATCCACTCCTGGGCCTTGACCTCACTCCACTCCTGGGCCCCCACCTCTATCCACTCCTGGGCCCCGACCTCTATCCACTCCTGGGCCCCGACCTCTATCCACTCCTGGACCCCGACCCCTATCCACTCCTGGGCCTCGACCTCACTCCACTCCTGGGCCCCGACCTCTATCCACTCCTGGGCCCCGACCTCTATCCACTCCTGGGCCCCGACCTCTATCTACTCCTCAGCCCCTGACCTCACTCCATTCCTGGGCCCTGACCTCTATCCACTCCTGGGCCCCGACCTCTCCTGGGCCCCGACCTCACTCCACTCCTGGGCCCCGTCCTCTATCCACTCCTGGGCCCCGACCTCACTCCACTCCTAGGCCCCGACCTCACTCCACTCCTGGGCCCCGACCTCTATCCGCTCCTGGGCCTCGACCTCTATCCACTCCTGGGCCCCGACCTCACTCCACTCCTGGGCCCCGACCTCTATCCACTCCTGGGCCCCGACCTCTATCCACTCCTGGGCCCCGACCTCACTCCACTCCTGTGCCTCGACCTCTATCCACTCCTGGGCCCCGACCTCTATCCACTCCTGGGCCCCGACCTCACTCCACTCCTGGGCCCCGACCTCTATCCACTCCTGGGCCCCGACCTCTATCCACTCCTGGGCCCCGACCTCTATCCACTCCTGGGCCCCGACCTCTATCCACTCCTGGGCCCCGACCTCACTCCACTCCTGGGCCCCGACCTCACTCCACTCCTGGGCCCCGACCTCTATCCACTCCTGGGCCCCGACCTCTATCCACTCCTGGGCCCCGACCTCTATCCACTCCTGGGCGCCGACCTCTATCCACTCCTGGGCCCCGACCTCACTCTACTCCTGGGCCCCGACCTCTATCCACTCCTGGGCCCCGGCCTCTATCCACTCCAGGGCCCCGACCTCACTCCACTCCTGGGCCTCGACCTCTATCCACTCCTGGGCCCCGACCTCTATCCACTCCTGGGCCCCGACCTCACTCCACTCCTCGGCCCCGACCTCTATCCACTCCTGGGCCGCGGCCTCACTCCACTCCTGGGTCCCGACCTCACTCCACTCCTGGGCCCCGACCTCACTCCACTCCTGGGCCCAGACCTCACTCCACTCCTGGGCCCCGACCTCACTCCACTCCTGGGCCCCGACCTCTATCCACTCCTGGGCCCCGACCTCACTCCACTCCTGGGCCCCGACCTCACTCCACTCCTGGGCCCCGACCTCTATCCACTCCTGGGCCCCGACCTCTATCCACTCCTGGGCCCCGACCTCTATCCACTCCTGGGCCCTGACCTCTATCCACTCCTGGGCCCCGACCTCACTCCACTCCTGGGCCCCTACCTATATCCACTCCTGGGCCTCGACCTCACTCCACTCCTGGGCCCCGACCTCACTCCACTCCTGGACCCCGACCTCTATCCACTCCTGGGCCCCGACCTCTATCCACTCCTGGGCCCCGACCTCTATCCACTCCTGGGCCCCGACCTCCATCCACTCCTGGGCCCCGACCTCTATCCACTCCTGGGCCCCGACCTCTATCCACTCCTGGGCCCCGACCTCACTCCACTCCTGGGCCCCGACCTCACTCCACTCCTGGGCCCCGACCTCTATCCACTCCTGGGCCCCGACCTCTATCCACTCCTGGGCCCCGACCCAACTACACTCCTGGGCCCCGAACTCTATCCACTCCTGGGCCCCGACCTCTATCCACTCCTGGGCCTCGACCTCACTCCACTCCTGGGCCCCGACCTCTATCCACTCCTGGGCCCCGACCTCTATCCACTCCTGGGCCCCGACCTCTATCCACTCCTGGACCCCGACCTCTATCCACTCCTGGGCCTCGACCTCACTCCACTCCTGGGCCCCGACCTCTATCCACTCCTGGGCCCCGACCTCTATCCACTCCTGGGCCCCGACCTCTATCTACTCCTCAGCCCCTGACCTCACTCCATTCCTGGGCCCTGACCTCTATCCACTCCTGGGCCCCGACCTTTCCTGGGCCCCGACCTCACTCCACTCCTGGGCCCCGACCTCTATCCACTCCTGTGCCTCGACCTCTATCAAGTCCTGGGCCCCGACCTCACTCCACTCCTGGGCATCGACCTCTATCCACTCCTGGGCCCCGACCTCTATCCACTCCTGGGCCCCGACCTCACTCCACTCTTGGGCCCCGACCTCACTCCACTCCTGGGCCCCGACCTCTATCCACTCCTGGGCCTCGACCTCTATCCACTCCTGGGCCCCGACCTCACTCCACTCCTGGGCCCCGACCTCTATCCACTCCTGGGCCCCGACCTCACTCCACTCCTGGGCCCCGACCTGTAACCACTCCTGGGCCCCGACATCTATCCACTCCTGGCCCCGACCTCTATCCACTCCTGGGCCCTGACCTCACTCCACTTCTGGGCCCTGACCTCTATCCACTCCTGGGCCCCGACCTCTATCCACTCCTGGGCCCCGACCTCACTCCACTCCTGGGCCCCGACCTCTATCCACTCCTGGGCCCCGACCTCACTCCACTCCTGGGCCCCGACCTCTATCCACTCCTGGGCCTCGACCTCTATCCACTCCTGGGCCCCGACCTCACTCCACTCCTGGGCCCCGACCTCACTCCACTCCTGGGCCCCGACCTCACTCCACTCCTGGGCCCCGACCTCACTCCCCTCCTGTGCCTCGACCTCTATCAAGTCCTGGGCCCCGACCTCACTCCACTCCTGGGCATCGACCTCTATCCACTCCTGGGCCCCGACCTCACTCCACTCCTGGGCCCCGACCTCTATCCACTCCTGGGTCCCGACCTCTATCCACTCCTGGGCCCTGACCTCTATCCACTCCTGGGCCCCGACCTCTATCCACTCCTGGGCCCCGACCTCTATCCACTCCTGGGCCCCGACCTCACTCCACTCCTGTGCCTCGACCTCTATCCACTCCTGGGCCCCGACCTCTATCCACTCCTGGGCCCCGACCTCTATCCACTCCTGGGCCCCGACCTCACTCCACTCCTGGGCCCCGACCTCACTCCACTCCTGGGCCCCGACCTCTATCCACTCCTGGGTCCCGACCTCTATCCACTCCTGGGCCCCGACCTCTATCCACTCCTGGGCCCCGACCTCACTCCACTCCTGGGCCCCGACCTCTATCCACTCCTGGGCCCCGACCTCTATCCAATCCTGGGCCCCGACCTCTATCCACTCCTGGGCCCCGAATTCTACCCACTCCTGGGCCCCGACCTCACTCCACTCCTGGGCCCCGACCTCACTCCACTCCTGGGCCCCGACCTCACTCCACTCCTGGGCCCTGACCTCTATCCACTCCTGGGCCTCGACCTGTAACCACTCCTGGGCCCCGACCTCTATCGACTCCTGGGTCCCGACCTCTATCCACTCCTGGGCCCCGACCTCACTCCACTCCTGGGCCCCGACCTCTATCCACTCCTGGGCCCCGACCTCTATCCACTCCTGGGCCCCGACCTCTATCCACTCCTGGGCCCTGACCTCTATCCACTCCTGGGCCCCGACCTCACTCCACTCCTGGGCCCCAACCTCTATCCACTCCTGGGCCTCGACCTCACTCCACTCCTGGGCCCCGATCTCTATCCACTCCTGGGCCCCGACCTGTATCCACTCCTGGGCCCCGACCTCTATCCACTCCTGGGCCCCGACCTCACTCCACTCCTGTGCCTCGACCTCTATCCACTCCTGGGCCCCGACCTCTATACACTCCTGGGCCCCGACCTCACTCCACTCCTGGGCCCCGACCTCTATCCACTCCTGGGCCCCGACCTCTATCCACTCCTGGGCCCCGACCTCTATCCACTCCTGGGCCCCGACCTCTATCCACTCCTGGGCCCTGACCTCACTCCACTCCTGGGCCCTGACCTCTATCCACTCCTGGGCCCCGACCTCTATCCACTCCTGGGCCCCGACCTCACTCCACTCCTTTGCCCCGACCTCTATCCACTCCGGGGCCCCGACCTCACTCCACTCCTGGGCCCCGACCTCTATCCACTCCTGGGCCCCGACCTCACTCCACTCCTGGGCCCCGACCTCTATCCACTCCTGGGCCTCGACCTCTATCCACTCCTGGGCCCCGACCTCACTCCACTCCTGGGCCCCGACCTCACTCCACTCCTGGGCCCCGACCTCACTCCACTCCTGGGCCCCGACCTCACTCCACTCCTGGGCCCCGACCTCACTCCACTCCTGGGCCCCGACCTCTATCCACTCCTGGGCCCCGACCTCTATCCACTCCTGGGCCCCGACCTCTATCCACTCCTGGGCCCCGACCTCACTCCACTCCTGGGCACCGACCTCACTCCACTCCTGGGCCCCGACCTCTATCCACTCCTGGGCCCCGACCTCCATCCACTCCTGGGCCTCGACCTCTATCAAGTCCTGGGCCCTGACCTCACTCCACTCCTGGGCCTCGACCTCTATCCACTCCTGGGCCCCGACCTCACTCCACTCCTGGGCCCCGACCTCTATCCACTCCTGGGCCCCGACCTCTATCCACTCCTGGGACTCGACCTCTATCCACTCCTGGGCCCCGACCTCTATCCACTCCTGGGCCCCGACCTCTATCCACTCCTGGGCCCCGACCTCTATCCACTCCTGGGCCCCGACCTCTATCCACTCCTGGGCCCCGATCTCTATCCACTCCTGGGCCCTGACCTCTATCCACTCCTGGGCCCCGACCTCTATCCACTCCTGGGCCCCGACCTCACTCCACTCCTGGGCCCCGACCTCACTCCACTCCTGGGCCCCGACCTCACTCCACTCCTGGGCCCCGACCTCTATCCACTCCTGGGCCCCGACCTCCATCCACTCCTGGGCCCCGATCTCTATCCACTCCTGGGCCCTGACCTCTATCCACTCCTGGGCCCCGACCTCTATCCACTCCTGGGCCCCGACCTCCATCCACTCCTGGGCCCCGATCTCTATCCACTCCTGGGCCCCGACCTCTATCCACTCCTGGGCCCCGACCTCACTCCACTCCTGGGCCCCGACCTCACTCCACTCCTGGGCCCCGACCTCTATCCACTCCTGGGCCCCGACCTCACTCCACTCCTGGGCCCCGAACTCTATCCACTCCTGGGCCCCGACCTCTATCCACTCCTGGTCCCCGACCTCACTCCACTCCTGTGCCTCGACCTCTATTCACTCCTGGGCCCCGACCTCTATCCACTCCTGGGCCCCGAACTCTATCCACTCCTGGGCCCCGACCTCTATCCACTCCTGGGCCTCGACCTCACTCCACTCCTGGGCCCCGACCTCTATCCACTCCTGGGCCCTGACCTCACTCCAGTCCTGGGCCCCGACCTCACTCCACTCCTGGGCCTCGACCTCTATCCACTCCTGGGCCCCGACCTCTATCCACTCCTGGGCCTCGACCTCTATCAAGTCCTGGGCCCCGACCTCACTCCACTCCTGGGCCTCGACCTCTATCCACTCCTGGGCCCCGACCTCACTCCACTCCTGGGCCCCGACCTCTATCCACTCCTGGGCCCCGACCTCTATCCACTCCTGGGACTCGACCTCTATCCACTCCTGGGGCCCGACCTCTATCCACTCCTGGGCCCCGACCTCTATCCACTCCTGGGCCCCGACCTCCATCCACTCCTGGGCCCCGACCTCTATCCACTCCTGGGCCCCGACCTCTATCCACTCCTGGGCCCCGACCTCTATCCACTCCTGGGCCCCGACCTCACTCCACTCCTGGGCCCTGACCTCTATCCACTCCTGGGCCCCGACCTCTATCCACTCCTGGGCCCCGACCTCTATCCACTCCTGGGCCCCGACCTCACTCCACTCCTGTGCCACGACCTCTATCCACTCCTGGGCCCCGACCTCTATCCACTCCTGGGCCCCGACCTCACTCCACTCCTGGGCTCCGACCTCTATCCACTCCTGGGCCCCGACCCCTATCCACTCCTGGGTCCCGACCTCTATCCACTCCTGGGCCCCGACCTCTATCCACTCCTGGGCCCCGACCTCACTCCACTCCTGGGCCCCGACCTCTATCCACTCCTGGGCCCCGACCTCTATCCAATCCTGGGCCCCGACCTCTATCCACTCCTGGGCCCCGAATTCTACCCACTCCTGGGCCCCGACCTCACTCTACTCCTGGGCCCCGACCTCACTCCACTCCTGGGCCCCGACCTCACTCCACTCCTGGGCCCTGACCTCTATCCACTCCTGGGCCTCGACCTGTAACCACTCCTGGGCCCCGACCTCTATCGACTCCTGGGCCCCGACCTCTATCCACTCCTGGGCCCCGACCTCACTCCACTCCTGGGCCCCGACCTCTATCCACTCCTGGGCCCCGACCTCTATCCACTCCTGGGCCCCGACCTCTATCCACTCCTGGGCCCTGACCTCTATCCACTCCTGGGCCCCGACCTCACTCCACTCCTGGGCCCCAACCTCTATCCACTCCTGGGCCTCGACCTCACTCCACTCCTGGGCCCCGACCTCACTCCACTCCTGGGCCCCGATCTCTATCCACTCCTGGGCCCCGACCTGTATCCACTCCTGGGCCCCGACCTCACTCCACTCCTGTGCCTCGACCTCACTCCACTCCTGGGCCCCGACCTCACTCCACTCCTGGGCCCCGACCTCTATCCACTCCTGGGCCCCGACCTCTATCCACTCCTGGGCCCCGACCTCTATCCACTCCTGGGCCCCGACCTCTATCCACTCCTGGGCCCCGACCTCTATCCACTCCTGGGCCCCGATCTCTATCCACTCCTGGGCCCCGACCTGTATCCACTCCTGGGCCCCGACCTCTATCCACTCCTGGGCCCCGACCTCACTCCACTCCTGTGCCTCGACCTCTATCCACTCCTGGGCCCCGACCTCTATACACTCCTGGGCCCCGACCTCACTCCACTCCTGGGCCCCGACCTCTATCCACTCCTGGGTCCCGACCTCTATCCACTCCTGGGCCCCGACCTCTATCCACTCCTGGGCCCCGACCTCTATCCACTCCTGGGACCTGACCTCACTCCACTCCTGGGCCCTGACCTCTATCCACTCCTGGGCCCCGACCTCTATCCACTCCTGGGCCCCGACCTCACTCCACTCCTTTGCCCCGACCTCTATCCACTCCGGGGCCCCGACCTCACTCCACTCCTGGGCCCCGACCTCTATCCACTCCTGGGCCCCGACCTCACTCCACTCCTGGGCCCCGACCTCTATCCACTCCTGGGCCTCGACCTCTATCCACTCCTGGGCCCCGACCTCACTCCACTCCTGGGCCCCGACCTCACTCCACTCCTGGGCCCCGACCTCACTCCACTCCTGGGCCCCGACCTCTATCCACTCCTGGGCCCCGACCTCTATCCACTCCTGGGCCCCGACCTCTATCCACTCCTGGGCCCCGACCTCACTCCACTCCTGGGCACCGACCTCACTCCACTCCTGGGCCCCGACCTCTATCCACTCCTGGGCCCCGACCTCTATCCACTCCTGGGCCTCGACCTCTATCAAGTCCTGGGCCCCGACCTCACTCCACTCCTGGGCTTCGACCTCTATCCACTCCTGGGCCCCGACCTCACTCCACTCCTGGGCCCCGACCTCTATCCACTCCTGGGCCCCGACCTCTATCCACTCCTGGGCCCCGACCTCTATCCACTCCTGGGCCCCGACCTCTATCCACTCCTGGGCCCCGACCTCTATCCAATCCTGGGCCCCGATCTCTATCCACTCCTGGGCCCTGACCTCTATCCACTCCTGGGCCCCGACCTCTATCCACTCCTGGGCCCCTACCTCACTCCACTCCTGGGCCCCGACCTCACTCCACTCCTGGGCCCCGACCTCACTCCACTCCTGGGCCCCGACCTCTATCCACTCCTGGGCCCCGACCTCCATCCACTCCTGGGCCCCGATCTCTATCCACTCCTGGGCCCTGACCTCTATCCACTCCTGGGCCCCGACCTCTATCCACTCCTGGGCCCCGACCTCCATCCACTCCTGGGCCCCGATCTCTATCCACTCCTGGGCCCCGACCTCTATCCACTCCTGGGCCCCGACCTCACTCCACTCCTGGGCCCCGACCTCACTCCACTCCTGGGCCCCGACCTCTATCCACTCCTGGGCCCCGACCTCACTCCACTCCTGGGCCCCGACCTCTATCCACTCCTGGGCCCCGACCTCTATCCACTCCTGGTCCCCGACCTCACTCCACTCCTGTGCCTCGACCTCTATCCACTCCTGGGCCCCGACCTCTATCCACTCCTGGGCCCCGACCTCTATCCACTCCTGGGCCCCGACCTCTATCCACTCCTGGGCCTCGACCTCACTCCACTCCTGGGCCCCGACCTCACTCCACTCCTGGGCCCCGACCTCTATCCACTCCTGGGCCCCGACCTCTATCCACTCCTGGGCCCCGACCCAACTCCACTCCTGGGCCCCGAACTCTATCCACTCCTGGGCCCCGACCTCTATCCACTCCTGGGCCTTGACCTCACTCCACTCCTGGGCCCCCACCTCTATCCACTCCTGGGCCCCGACCTCTATCCACTCCTGGGCCCCGACCTCTATCCACTCCTGGACCCCGACCTCTATCCACTCCTGGGCCTCGACCTCACTCCACTCCTGGGCCCCGACCTCTATCCACTCCTGGGCCCCGACCTCTATCCACTCCTGGGCCCCGACCTCTATCTACTCCTCAGCCCCTGACCTCACTCCATTCCTGGGCCCTGACCTCTATCCACTCCTGGGCCCCGACCTCTCCTGGGCCCCGACCTCACTCCACTCCTGGGCCCCGTCCTCTATCCACTCCTGGGCCCCGACCTCACTCCACTCCTAGGCCCCGACCTCACTCCACTCCTGGGCCCCGACCTCTATCCGCTCCTGGGCCTCGACCTCTATCCACTCCTGGGCCCCGACCTCACTCCACTCCTGGGCCCCGACCTCTATCCACTCCTGGGCCCCGACCTCTATCCACTCCTGGGCCCCGACCTCACTCCACTCCTGTGCCTCGACCTCTATCCACTCCTGGGCCCCGACCTCTATCCACTCCTGGGCCCCGACCTCACTCCACTCCTGGGCCCCGACCTCTATCCACTCCTGGGCCCCGACCTCTATCCACTCCTGGGCCCCGACCTCTATCCACTCCTGGGCCCCGACCTCTATCCACTCCTGGGCCCCGACCTCACTCCACTCCTGGGCCCCGACCTCACTCCACTCCTGGGCCCCGACCTCTATCCACTCCTGGGCCCCGACCTCTATCCACTCCTGGGCCCCGACCTCTATCCACTCCTGGGCGCCGACCTCTATCCACTCCTGGGCCCCGACCTCACTCTACTCCTGGGCCCCGACCTCTATCCACTCCTGGGCCCCGGCCTCTATCCACTCCAGGGCCCCGACCTCACTCCACTCCTGGGCCTCGACCTCTATCCACTCCTGGGCCCCGACCTCTATCCACTCCTGGGCCCCGACCTCACTCCACTCCTCGGCCCCGACCTCTATCCACTCCTGGGCCGCGGCCTCACTCCACTCCTGGGTCCCGACCTCACTCCACTCCTGGGCCCCGACCTCACTCCACTCCTGGGCCCAGACCTCACTCCACTCCTGGGCCCCGACCTCACTCCACTCCTGGGCCCCGACCTCTATCCACTCCTGGGCCCCGACCTCACTCCACTCCTGGGCCCCGACCTCACTCCACTCCTGGGCCCCGACCTCTATCCACTCCTGGGCCCCGACCTCTATCCACTCCTGGGCCCCGACCTCTATCCACTCCTGGGCCCTGACCTCTATCCACTCCTGGGCCCCGACCTCACTCCACTCCTGGGCCCCTACCTATATCCACTCCTGGGCCTCGACCTCACTCCACTCCTGGGCCCCGACCTCACTCCACTCCTGGACCCCGACCTCTATCCACTCCTGGGCCCCGACCTCTATCCACTCCTGGGCCCCGACCTCTATCCACTCCTGGGCCCCGACCTCCATCCACTCCTGGGCCCCGACCTCTATCCACTCCTGGGCCCCGACCTCTATCCACTCCTGGGCCCCGACCTCACTCCACTCCTGGGCCCCGACCTCACTCCACTCCTGGGCCCCGACCTCTATCCACTCCTGGGCCCCGACCTCTATCCACTCCTGGGCCCCGACCCAACTCCACTCCTGGGCCCCGAACTCTATCCACTCCTGGGCCCCGACCTCTATCCACTCCTGGGCCTCGACCTCACTCCACTCCTGGGCCCCGACCTCTATCCACTCCTGGGCCCCGACCTCTATCCACTCCTGGGCCCCGACCTCTATCCACTCCTGGACCCCGACCTCTATCCACTCCTGGGCCTCGACCTCACTCCACTCCTGGGCCCCGACCTCTATCCACTCCTGGGCCCCGACCTCTATCCACTCCTGGGCCCCGACCTCTATCTACTCCTCAGCCCCTGACCTCACTCCATTCCTGGGCCCTGACCTCTATCCACTCCTGGGCCCCGACCTTTCCTGGGCCCCGACCTCACTCCACTCCTGGGCCCCGACCTCTATCCACTCCTGTGCCTCGACCTCTATCAAGTCCTGGGCCCCGACCTCACTCCACTCCTGGGCATCGACCTCTATCCACTCCTGGGCCCCGACCTCTATCCACTCCTGGGCCCCGACCTCACTCCACTCCTGGGCCCCGACCTCACTCCACTCCTGGGCCCCGACCTCTATCCACTCCTGGGCCTCGACCTCTATCCACTCCTGGGCCCCGACCTCACTCCACTCCTGGGCCCCGACCTCTATCCACTCCTGGGCCCCGACCTCACTCCACTCCTGGGCCCCGACCTGTAACCACTCCTGGGCCCCGACATCTATCCACTCCTGGCCCCGACCTCTATCCACTCCTGGGCCCTGACCTCACTCCACTTCTGGGCCCTGACCTCTATCCACTCCTGGGCCCCGACCTCTATCCACTCCTGGGCCCCGACCTCACTCCACTCCTGGGCCCCGACCTCTATCCACTCCTGGGCCCCGACCTCACTCCACTCCTGGGCCCCGACCTCTATCCACTCCTGGGCCTCGACCTCTATCCACTCCTGGGCCCCGACCTCACTCCACTCCTGGGCCCCGACCTCACTCCACTCCTGGGCCCCGACCTCACTCCACTCCTGGGCCCCGACCTCACTCCCCTCCTGTGCCTCGACCTCTATCAAGTCCTGGGCCCCGACCTCACTCCACTCCTGGGCATCGACCTCTATCCACTCCTGGGCCCCGACCTCACTCCACTCCTGGGCCCCGACCTCTATCCACTCCTGGGTCCCGACCTCTATCCACTCCTGGGCCCTGACCTCTATCCACTCCTGGGCCCCGACCTCTATCCACTCCTGGGCCCCGACCTCTATCCACTCCTGGGCCCCGACCTCACTCCACTCCTGTGCCTCGACCTCTATCCACTCCTGGGCCCCGACCTCTATCCACTCCTGGGCCCCGACCTCTATCCACTCCTGGGCCCCGACCTCACTCCACTCCTGGGCCCCGACCTCACTCCACTCCTGGGCCCCGACCTCTATCCACTCCTGGGTCCCGACCTCTATCCACTCCTGGGCCCCGACCTCTATCCACTCCTGGGCCCCGACCTCACTCCACTCCTGGGCCCCGACCTCTATCCACTCCTGGGCCCCGACCTCTATCCAATCCTGGGCCCCGACCTCTATCCACTCCTGGGCCCCGAATTCTACCCACTCCTGGGCCCCGGCCTCACTCCACTCCTAGGCCCCGACCTCACTCCACTCCTGGGCCCCGACCTCACTCCACTCCTGGGCCCTGACCTCTATCCACTCCTGGGCCTCGACCTGTAACCACTCCTGGGCCCCGACCTCTATCGACTCCTGGGCCCCGACCTCTATCCACTCCTGGGCCCCGACCTCACTCCACTCCTGGGCCCCGACCTCTATCCACTCCTGGGCCCCGACCTCTATCCACTCCTGGGCCCCGGCCTCTATCCACTCCTGGGCCCTGACCTCTATCCACTCCTGGGCTCCGACCTCACTCCACTCCTGGGCCCCAACCTCTATCCACTCCTGGGCCTCGACCTCACTCCACTCCTGGGCCCCGATCTCTATCCACTCCTGGGCCCCGACCTGTATCCACTCCTGGGCCCCGACCTCTATCCACTCCTGGGCCCCGACCTCACTCCACTCCTGTGCCTCGACCTCTATCCACTCCTGGGCCCCGACCTCTATACACTCCTGGGCCCCGACCTCACTCCACTCCTGGGCCCCGACCTCTATCCACTCCTGGGCCCCGACCTCTATCCACTCCTGGGCCCCGACCTCTATCCACTCCTGGGCCCCGACCTCTATCCACTCCTGGGCCCTGACCTCACTCCACTCCTGGGCCCTGACCTCTGTCCACTCCTGGGCCCCGACCTCTATCCACTCCTGGGCCCCGACCTCACTCCACTCCTTTGCCCCGACCTCTATCCACTCCGGGGCCCCGACCTCACTCCACTCCTGGGCCCCGACCTCTATCCACTCCTGGGCCCCGACCTCACTCCACTCCTGGGCCCCGACCTCTATCCACTCCTGGGCCTCGACCTCTATCCACTCCTGGGCCCCGACCTCACTCCACTCCTGGGCCCCGACCTCACTCCACTCCTGGGCCCCGACCTCACTCCACTCCTGGGCCCCGACCTCACTCCAATCCTGGGCCCCGACCTCACTCCACTCCTGGGCCCCGACCTCTATCCACTCCTGGGCCCCGACCTCTATCCACTCCTGGGCCCCGACCTCTATCCACTCCTGGGCCCCGACCTCACTCCACTCCTGAGCACCGACCTCACTCCACTCCTGGGCCCCGACCTCTATCCACTCCTGGGCCCCGACCTCCATCCACTCCTGGGCCTCGACCTCTATCAAGTCCTGGGCCCTGACCTCACTCCACTCCTGGGCCTCGACCTCTATCCACTCCTGGGCCCCGACCTCACTCCACTCCTGGGCCCCGACCTCTATCCACTCCTGGGCCCCGACCTCTATCCACTCCTGGGACTCGACCTCTATCCACTCCTGGGCCCCGACCTCTATCCACTCCTGGGCCCCGACCTCTATCCACTCCTGGGCCCCGACCTCTATCCACTCCTGGGCCCCGACCTCTATCCACTCCTGGGCCCCGATCTCTATCCACTCCTGGGCCCTGACCTCTATCCACTCCTGGGCCCCGACCTCTATCCACTCCTGGGCCCCGACCTCACTCCACTCCTGGGCCCCGACCTCACTCCACTCCTGGGCCCCGACCTCACTCCACTCCTGGGCCCCGACCTCTATCCACTCCTGGGCCCCGACCTCCATCCACTCCTGGGCCCCGATCTCTATCCACTCCTGGGCCCTGACCTCTATCCACTCCTGGGCCCCGACCTCTATCCACTCCTGGGCCCCGACCTCCATCCACTCCTGGGCCCCGATCTCTATCCACTCCTGGGCCCCGACCTCTATCCACTCCTGGGCCCCGACCTCACTCCACTCCTGGGCCCCGACCTCACTCCACTCCTGGGCCCCGACCTCTATCCACTCCTGGGCCCCGACCTCACTCCACTCCTGGGCCCCGAACTCTATCCACTCCTGGGCCCCGACCTCTATCCACTCCTGGTCCCCGACCTCACTCCACTCCTGTGCCTCGACCTCTATCCACTCCTCGGCCCCGACCTCACTCCACTCCTGGGCCCCGACCTCTATCCACTCCTGGGCCCCGACCTCTATCCACTCCTGGGCCCCGACCCAACTCCACTCCTGGGCCCCGAACTCTATCCACTCCTGGGCCCCGACCTCTATCCACTCCTGGGCCTTGACCTCACTCCACTCCTGGGCCCCCACCTCTATCCACTCCTGGGCCCCGACCTCTATCCACTCCTGGGCCCCGACCTCTATCCACTCCTGGACCCCGACCTCTATCCACTCCTGGGCCTCGACCTCACTCCACTCCTGGGCCCCGACCTCTATCCACTCCTGGGCCCCGACCTCTATCCACTCCTGGGCCCCGACCTCTATCTACTCCTCAGCCCCTGACCTCACTCCATTCCTGGGCCCTGACCTCTATCCACTCCTGGGCCCCGACCTCTCCTGGGCCCCGACCTCACTCCACTCCTGGGCCCCGTCCTCTATCCACTCCTGGGCCCCGACCTCACTCCACTCCTAGGCCCCGACCTCACTCCACTCCTGGGCCCCGACCTCTATCCGCTCCTGGGCCTCGACCTCTATCCACTCCTGGGCCCCGACCTCACTCCACTCCTGGGCCCCGACCTCTATCCACTCCTGGGCCCCGACCTCTATCCACTCCTGGGCCCCGACCTCACTCCACTCCTGTGCCTCGACCTCTATCCACTCCTGGGCCCCGACCTCTATCCACTCCTGGGCCCCGACCTCACTCCACTCCTGGGCCCCGACCTCTATCCACTCCTGGGCCCCGACCTCTATCCACTCCTGGGCCCCGACCTCTATCCACTCCTGGGCCCCGACCTCTATCCACTCCTGGGCCCCGACCTCACTCCACTCCTGGGCCCCGACCTCACTCCACTCCTGGGCCCCGACCTCTATCCACTCCTGGGCCCCGACCTCTATCCACTCCTGGGCCCCGACCTCTATCCACTCCTGGGCGCCGACCTCTATCCACTCCTGGGCCCCGACCTCACTCTACTCCTGGGCCCCGACCTCTATCCACTCCTGGGCCCCGGCCTCTATCCACTCCAGGGCCCCGACCTCACTCCACTCCTGGGCCTCGACCTCTATCCACTCCTGGGCCCCGACCTCTATCCACTCCTGGGCCCCGACCTCACTCCACTCCTCGGCCCCGACCTCTATCCACTCCTGGGCCGCGGCCTCACTCCACTCCTGGGTCCCGACCTCACTCCACTCCTGGGCCCCGACCTCACTCCACTCCTGGGCCCAGACCTCACTCCACTCCTGGGCCCCGACCTCACTCCACTCCTGGGCCCCGACCTCTATCCACTCCTGGGCCCCGACCTCACTCCACTCCTGGGCCCCGACCTCACTCCACTCCTGGGCCCCGACCTCTATCCACTCCTGGGCCCCGACCTCTATCCACTCCTGGGCCCCGACCTCTATCCACTCCTGGGCCCTGACCTCTATCCACTCCTGGGCCCCGACCTCACTCCACTCCTGGGCCCCTACCTATATCCACTCCTGGGCCTCGACCTCACTCCACTCCTGGGCCCCGACCTCACTCCACTCCTGGACCCCGACCTCTATCCACTCCTGGGCCCCGACCTCTATCAACTCCTGGGCCCCGACCTCTATCCACTCCTGGGCCCCGACCTCCATCCACTCCTGGGCCCCGACCTCTATCCACTCCTGGGCCCCGACCTCTATCCACTCCTGGGCCCCGACCTCACTCCACTCCTGGGCCCCGACCTCACTCCACTCCTGGGCCCCGACCTCTATCCACTCCTGGGCCCCGACCTCTATCCACTCCTGGGCCCCGACCCAACTCCACTCCTGGGCCCCGAACTCTATCCACTCCTGGGCCCCGACCTCTATCCACTCCTGGGCCTCGACCTCACTCCACTCCTGGGCCCCGACCTCTATCCACTCCTGGGCCCCGACCTCTATCCACTCCTGGGCCCCGACCTCTATCCACTCCTGGACCCCGACCTCTATCCACTCCTGGGCCTCGACCTCACTCCACTCCTGGGCCCCGACCTCTATCCACTCCTGGGCCCCGACCTCTATCCACTCCTGGGCCCCGACCTCTATCTACTCCTCAGCCCCTGACCTCACTCCATTCCTGGGCCCTGACCTCTATCCACTCCTGGGCCCCGACCTTTCCTGGGCCCCGACCTCACTCCACTCCTGGGCCCCGACCTCTATCCACTCCTGTGCCTCGACCTCTATCAAGTCCTGGGCCCCGACCTCACTCCACTCCTGGGCATCGACCTCTATCCACTCCTGGGCCCCGACCTCTATCCACTCCTGGGCCCCGACCTCACTCCACTCCTGGGCCCCGACCTCACTCCACTCCTGGGCCCCGACCTCTATCCACTCCTGGGCCTCGACCTCTATCCACTCCTGGGCCCCGACCTCACTCCACTCCTGGGCCCCGACCTCTATCCACTCCTGGGCCCCGACCTCACTCCACTCCTGGGCCCCGACCTGTAACCACTCCTGGGCCCCGACATCTATCCACTCCTGGCCCCGACCTCTATCCACTCCTGGGCCCTGACCTCACTCCACTTCTGGGCCCTGACCTCTATCCACTCCTGGGCCCCGACCTCTATCCACTCCTGGGCCCCGACCTCACTCCACTCCTGGGCCCCGACCTCTATCCACTCCTGGGCCCCGACCTCACTCCACTCCTGGGCCCCGACCTCTATCCACTCCTGGGCCTCGACCTCTATCCACTCCTGGGCCCCGACCTCACTCCACTCCTGGGCCCCGACCTCACTCCACTCCTGGGCCCCGACCTCACTCCACTCCTGGGCCCCGACCTCACTCCCCTCCTGTGCCTCGACCTCTATCAAGTCCTGGGCCCCGACCTCACTCCACTCCTGGGCATCGACCTCTATCCACTCCTGGGCCCCGACCTCACTCCACTCCTGGGCCCCGACCTCTATCCACTCCTGGGTCCCGACCTCTATCCACTCCTGGGCCCTGACCTCTATCCACTCATGGGCCCCGACCTCTATCCACTCCTGGGCCCCGACCTCTATCCACTCCTGGGCCCCGACCTCACTCCACTCCTGTGCCTCGACCTCTATCCACTCCTGGGCCCCGACCTCTATCCACTCCTGGGCCCCGACCTCTATCCACTCCTGGGCCCCGACCTCACTCCACTCCTGGGCCCCGACCTCACTCCACTCCTGGGCCCCGACCTCTATCCACTCCTGGGTCCCGACCTCTATCCACTCCTGGGCCCCGACCTCTATCCACTCCTGGGCCCCGACCTCACTCCACTCCTGGGCCCCGACCTCTATCCACTCCTGGGCCCCGACCTCTATCCAATCCTGGGCCCCGACCTCTATCCACTCCTGGGCCCCGAATTCTACCCACTCCTGGGCCCCGACCTCACTCCACTCCTAGGCCCCGACCTCACTCCACTCCTGGGCCCCGACCTCACTCCACTCCTGGGCCCTGACCTCTATCCACTCCTGGGCCTCGACCTGTAACCACTCCTGGGCCCCGACCTCTATCGACTCCTGGGCCCCGACCTCTATCCACTCCTGGGCCCCGACCTCACTCCACTCCTGGGCCCCGACCTCTATCCACTCCTGGGCCCCGACCTCTATCCACTCCTGGGCCCCGACCTCACTCCACTCCTGGGCCCCGACCTCTATCCACTCCTGGGCCCCGACCTCTATCCACTCCTGGGCCCTGACCTCTATCCACTCCTGGGCTCCGACCTCACTCCACTCCTGGGCCCCAACCTCTATCCACTCCTGGGCCTCGACCTCACTCCACTCCTGGGCCCCGATCTCTATCCACTCCTGGGCCCCGACCTGTATCCACTCCTGGGCCCCGACCTCTATCCACTCCTGGGCCCCGACCTCACTCCACTCCTGTGCCTCGACCTCTATCCACTCCTGGGCCCCGACCTCTATACACTCCTGGGCCCCGACCTCACTCCACTCCTGGGCCCCGACCTCTATCCACTCCTGGGCCCCGACCTCTATCCACTCCTGGGCCCCGACCTCTATCCACTCCTGGGCCCCGACCTCTATCCACTCCTGGGCCCTGACCTCACTCCACTCCTGGGCCCTGACCTCTATCCACTCCTGGGCCCCGACCTCTATCCACTCCTGGGCCCCGACCTCACTCCACTCCTTTGCCCCGACCTCTATCCACTCCGGGGCCCCGACCTCACTCCACTCCTGGGCCCCGACCTCTATCCACTCCTGGGCCCCGACCTCACTCCACTCCTGGGCCCCGACCTCTATCCACTCCTGGGCCTCGACCTCTATCCACTCCTGGGCCCCGACCTCACTCCACTCCTGGGCCCCGACCTCACTCCACTCCTGGGCCCCGACCTCACTCCACTCCTGGGCCCCGACCTCACTCCACTCCTGGGCCCCGACCTCACTCCACTCCTGGGCCCCGACCTCTATCCACTCCTGGGCCCCGACCTCTATCCACTCCTGGGCCCCGACCTCTATCCACTCCTGGGCCCCGACCTCACTCCACTCCTGAGCACCGACCTCACTCCACTCCTGGGCCCCGACCTCTATCCACTCCTGGGCCCCGACCTCCATCCACTCCTGGGCCTCGACCTCTATCAAGTCCTGGGCCCTGACCTCACTCCACTCCTGGGCCTCGACCTCTATCCACTCCTGGGCCCCGACCTCACTCCACTCCTGGGCCCCGACCTCTATCCACTCCTGGGCCCCGACCTCTATCCACTCCTGGGACTCGACCTCTATCCACTCCTGGGCCCCGACCTCTATCCACTCCTGGGCCCCGACCTCTATCCACTCCTGGGCCCCGACCTCTATCCACTCCTGGGCCCCGACCTCTATCCACTCCTGGGCCCCGATCTCTATCCACTCCTGGGCCCTGACCTCTATCCACTCCTGGGCCCCGACCTCTATCCACTCCTGGGCCCCGACCTCACTCCACTCCTGGGCCCCGACCTCACTCCACTCCTGGGCCCCGACCTCACTCCACTCCTGGGCCCCGACCTCTATCCACTCCTGGGCCCCGACCTCCATCCACTCCTGGGCCCCGATCTCTATCCACTCCTGGGCCCTGACCTCTATCCACTCCTGGGCCCCGACCTCTATCCACTCCTGGGCCCCGACCTCCATCCACTCCTGGGCCCCGATCTCTATCCACTCCTGGGCCCCGACCTCTATCCACTCCTGGGCCCCGACCTCACTCCACTCCTGGGCCCCGACCTCACTCCACTCCTGGGCCCCGACCTCTATCCACTCCTGGGCCCCGACCTCACTCCACTCCTGGGCCCCGAACTCTATCCACTCCTGGGCCCCGACCTCTATCCACTCCTGGTCCCCGACCTCACTCCACTCCTGTGCCTCGACCTCTATCCACTCCTGGGCCCCGACCTCTATCCACTCCTGGGCCCCGACCTCTATCCACTCCTGGGCCCCGACCTCTATCCACTCCTGGGCCTCGACCTCACTCCACTCCTGGGCCCCGACCTCACTCCACTCCTGGGCCCCGACCTCTATCCACTCCTGGGCCCCGACCTCTATCCACTCCTGGGCCCCGACCCAACTCCACTCCTGGGTCCCGAACTCTATCCACTCCTGGGCCCCGACCTCTATCCACTCCTGGGCCTCGACCTCACTCCACTCCTGGGCCCCCACCTCTATCCACTCCTGGGCCCCGACCTCTATCCACTCCTGGGCCCCGACCTCTATCCACTCCTGGACCCCGACCTCTGTCCACTCCTGGGCCTCGACCTCACTCCACTCCTGGGCCCCGACCTCTATCCACTCCTGGGCCCCGACCTCTATCCACTCCTGGGCCCCTACCTCACTCCACTCCTGGGCCCCGACCTCACTCCACTCCTGGGCCCCGACCTCTATCCACTCCTGGGCCCCGACCTCTATCCACTCCTGGGCCCCGAATTCTATCCACTCCTGGGCCCCGACCTCACTCCACTCCTGGGCCCCGACCTCACTCCACTCCTGGGCCCCGACCTCACTCCACTCCTGTGCCTCGACCTCTATCCACTCCTGGGCCCCGACCTCTATACACTCCTGGGCCCCGACCTCACTCCACTCCTGGGCCCCGACCTCTATCCACTCCTGGGCCCCGACCTCTATCCACTCCTGGGCCCCGACCAATATCCACTCCTGGGCCCCGACCTCTATCCACTCCTGGGCCCTGACCTCACTCCACTCCTGGGCCCTGACCTCTATCCACTCCAGGGCCCCGACCTCTATCCACTCCTGGGCCCCGACCTCACTCCACTCCTTTGCCCCGACCTCCATCCACTCCGGGGCCCCGACCTCACTCCACTCCTGGGCCCCGACCTCCATCCACTCCTGGGCCCCGACCTCACTCCACTCCTGGGCCCCGACCTCTATCCACTCCTGGGCCTCGACCTCTATCCACTCCTGGGCCCCGACCTCACTCCACTCCTGGGCCCCGACCTCACTCCACTCCTGGGCCCCGACCTCACTCCACTCCTGGGCCCCGACCTCACTCCACTCCTGGGCCCCGACCTCTATCCACTCCTGGGCCCCGACCTCTATCCACTCCTGGGCCCCGACCTCTATCCACTCCTGGGCCCCGACCTCACTCCACTCCTGGGCACCGACCTCACTCCACTCCTGGGCCCCGACCTCTATCCACTCCTGGGCCCCGACCTCTATCCACTCCTGGGCCTCGACCTCTATCAAGTCCTGGGCCCCGACCTCACTCCACTCCTGGGCCTCGACCTCTATCCACTCCTGAGCCCCGACCTCACTCCACTCCTGGGCCCCGACCTCTATCCACTCCTGGGCCCCGACCTCTATCCACTCCTGGGACTCGACCTCTATCCACTCCTGGGCCCCGACCTCTATCCACTCCTGGGCCCCGACCTCTATCCACTCCTGGGCCCCGACCTCTATCCACTCCTGGGCCTCGACCTCTATCCACTCCTGGGCCCCGATCTCTATCCACTCCTGGGCCCTGACCTCTATCCACTCCTGGGCCCTGACCTCTATCCACTCCTGGGCCCCGACCTCTATCCACTCCAGGGCCCCGACCTCAATCCACTCCTGGGCCCCGACCTCACTCCACTCCTGGGCCCCGACCTCACTCCACTCCTGGGCCCCGACCTCTATCCACTCCTGGGCCCCGACCTCCATCCACTCCTGGGCCCCGATCTCTATCCACTCCTGGGCCCTGACCTCTATCCACTCCTGGGCCCCGACCTCTATCCACTCCTGGGCCCCGACCTCCATCCACTCCTGGGCCCCGATCTCTATCCACTCCTGGGCCCCGACCTCTATCCACTCCTGGGCCCCGACCTCACTCCACTCCTGGGCCCCGACCTCACTCCACTCCTGGGCCCCGACCTCTATCCACTCCTGGGCCCCGACCTCACTCCACTCTTGGGCCCCGACCTCTATCCACTCCTGGGCCCCGACCTCTATCCACTCCTGGTCCGCGACCTCACTCCACTCCTGTGCCTCGACCTCTATCCACTCCTGGGCCCCGACCTCTATCCACTCCTGGGCCCCGACCTCTATCCACTCCTGGGCCCCGACCTCTATCCACTCCTGGGCCCCGACCTCTATCCACTCCTGGGCCTCGACCTCACTCCACTCCTGGGCACCGACCTCACTCCACTCCTGGGCCCCGACCTCTATCCACTCCTGGGCCCCGACCTCTATCCACTCCTGGGCCCCGACCCAACTCCACTCCTGGGCCCCGAACTCTATCCACTCCTGGGCCCCGACCTCTATCCACTCCTGGGCCTCGACCTCACTCCACTCCTGGGCCCCCACCTCTATCCACTCCTGGGCCCCGACCTCTATCCACTCCTGGGCCCCGACCTCTATTCACTCCTGGACCCCGACCTCTATCCACTCCTGGGCCTCGACCTCACTCCACTCCTGGGCCCCGACCTCTATCCACTCCTGGGCCCCGACCTCTATCCACTCCTGGGCCCCGACCTCTATCTACTCCTCAGCCCCTGACCTCACTCCATTCCTGGGCCCTGACCTCTATCCACTCCTGGGCCCCGACCTCTCCTGGGCCCCGACCTCACTCCACTCCTGGGCCCTGACCTCTATCCACTCCTGGGCCCCGACCTCACTCCACTCCTAGGCCCTGACCTCACTCCACTCCTGGGCCCCGACCTCTATCCACTCCTGGGCCTCGACCTCTATCCACTCCTGGGCCCCGACCTCACTCCACTCCTGGGCCCCGACCTCTATCCACTCCTGGGCCCCGACCTCTATCCACTCCTGGGCCCCGACCTCACTCCACTCCTGTGCCTCGACCTCTATCCACTCCTGGGCCCCGACCTCTATCCACTCCTGGGCCCCGACCTCACTCCACTCCTGGGCCCCGACCTCTATCCACTCCTGGGCCCCGACCTCTATCCACTCCTGGGCCCCGACCTCTATCCACTCCTGGGCCCCGACCTCACTCCACTCCTGGGCCCCGACCTCACTCCACTCCTGGGCCCCGACCTCTATCCACTCCTGGGCCCCGACCTCACTCCACTCCTGAGCCCCGACCTCACTCCACTCCTGGGCCCCGACCTCTATCCACTCCTGGGCCTCGACCTCACTCCACTCCTGGGCCCCGACCTCACTCCACTCCTGGGCCCCGACCTCTATCCACTCCTGGGCCCCGACCTCTATCCACTCCTGGGCCCCGAATTCTACCCACTCCTGGGCCCCGACCTCACTCCACTCCTGGGCCCCGACCTCACTCCACTCCTGGACCCGACCTCACTCCACTCCTGGGCCCTGACCTCTATCCACTCCTGGGCCTCGACCTGTAACCACTCCTGGGCCCCGACCTCTATCCACTCCTGGGCCCCGACCTCTATCCACTCCTGGGCCCCGACCTCACTCTACTCCTGGGCCCCGACCTCTATCCACTCCTGGGCCCCGGCCTCTATCCACTCCTGGACCCCGACCTCACTCCACTCCTGGGCCTCGACCTCTATCCACTCCTGGGCCCCGAACTCTATCCACTCCTGGGCCCCGACCTCACTCCACTCCTCGGCCCCGACCTCTATCCACTCCTGGGCCGCGGCCTCACTCCACTCCTGGGTCCCGACCTCACTCCACTCCTGGGCCCCGACCTCTCTCCACTCCTGGGCCCAGACCTCACTCCACTCCTGGGCCCCGACCTCACTCCACTCCTGGGCCCCGACCTCTATCCACTCCTGGGCCCCGACCTCACTCCACTCCTGGGCCCCGACCTCACTCCACTCCTGGGCCCCGACCTCTATCCACTCCTGGGCCCCGACCTCTATCCACTCCTGGGCCCCGACCTCTATCCACTCCTGGGCCCTGACCTCTATCCACTCCTGGGCCCCGACCTCACTCCACTCCTGGGCCCCAACCTCTATCCACTCCTGGGCCTCGACCTCACTCCACTCCTGGGCCCCGATCTCTATCCACTCCTGGGCCCCGACCTGTATCCACTCCTGGGCCCCGACCTCTATCCACTCCTGGGCCCCGACCTCACTCCACTCCTGTGCCTCGACCTCTATCCACTCCTGGGCCCCGACCTCTATACACTCCTGGGCCCCGACCTCACTCCACTCCTGGGCCCCGACCTCTATCCACTCCTGGGCCCCGACCTCTATCCACTCCTGGGCCCCGACCTCTATCCACTCCTGGGCCCCGACCTCTATCCACTCCTGGGCCCTGACCTCACTCCACTCCTGGGCCCTGACCTCTATCCACTCCTGGGCCCCGACCTCTATCCACTCCTGGGCCCCGACCTCACTCCACTCCTTTGCCCCGACCTCTATCCACTCCGGGGCCCCGACCTCACTCCACTCCTGGGCCCCGACCTCTATCCACTCCTGGGCCCCGACCTCACTCCACTCCTGGGCCCCGACCTCTATCCACTCCTGGGCCTCGACCTCTATCCACTCCTGGGCCCCGACCTCACTCCACTCCTGGGCCCCGACCTCACTCCACTCCTGGGCCCCGACCTCACTCCACTCCTGGGCCCCGACCTCACTCCACTCCTGGGCCCCGACCTCACTCCACTCCTGGGCCCCGACCTCTATCCACTCCTGGGCCCCGACCTCTATCCACTCCTGGGCCCCGACCTCTATCCACTCCTGGGCCCCGACCTCACTCCACTCCTGAGCACCGACCTCACTCCACTCCTGGGCCCCGACCTCTATCCACTCCTGGGCCCCGACCTCCATCCACTCCTGGGCCTCGACCTCTATCAAGTCCTGGGCCCTGACCTCACTCCACTCCTGGGCCTCGACCTCTATCCACTCCTGGGCCCCGACCTCACTCCACTCCTGGGCCCCGACCTCTATCCACTCCTGGGCCCCGACCTCTATCCACTCCTGGGACTCGACCTCTATCCACTCCTGGGCCCCGACCTCTATCCACTCCTGGGCCCCGACCTCTATCCACTCCTGGGCCCCGACCTCTATCCACTCCTGGGCCCCGACCTCTATCCACTCCTGGGCCCCGATCTCTATCCACTCCTGGGCCCTGACCTCTATCCACTCCTGGGCCCCGACCTCTATGCACTCCTGGGCCCCGACCTCACTCCACTCCTGGGCCCCGACCTCACTCCACTCCTGGGCCCCGACCTCACTCCACTCCTGGGCCCCGACCTCTATCCACTCCTGGGCCCCGACCTCCATCCACTCCTGGGCCCCGATCTCTATCCACTCCTGGGCCCTGACCTCTATCCACTCCTGGGCCCCGACCTCTATCCACTCCTGGGCCCCGACCTCCATCCACTCCTGGGCCCCGATCTCTATCCACTCCTGGGCCCCGACCTCTATCCACTCCTGGGCCCCGACCTCACTCCACTCCTGGGCCCCGACCTCACTCCACTCCTGGGCCCCGACCTCTATCCACTCCTGGGCCCCGACCTCACTCCACTCCTGGGCCCCGAACTCTATCCACTCCTGGGCCCCGACCTCTATCCACTCCTGGTCCCCGACCTCACTCCACTCCTGTGCCTCGACCTCTATCCACTCCTGGGCCCCGACCTCTATCCACTCCTGGGCCCCGACCTCTATCCACTCCTGGGCCCCGACCTCTATCCACTCCTGGGCCTCGACCTCACTCCACTCCTGGGCCCCGACCTCACTCCACTCCTGGGCCCCGACCTCTATCCACTCCTGGGCCCCGACCTCTATCCACTCCTGGGCCCCGACCCAACTCCACTCCTGGGTCCCGAACTCTATCCACTCCTGGGCCCCGACCTCTATCCACTCCTGGGCCTCGACCTCACTCCATTCCTGGGCCCCCACCTCTATCCACTCCTGGGCCCCGACCTCTATCCACTCCTGGGCCCCGACCTCTATCCACTCCTGGACCCCGACCTCTGTCCACTCCTGGGCCTCGACCTCACTCCACTCCTGGGCCCCGACCTCTATCCACTCCTGGGCCCCGACCTCTATCCACTCCTGGGCCCCTACCTCACTCCACTCCTGGGCCCCGACCTCACTCCACTCCTGGGCCCCGACCTCTATCCACTCCTGGGCCCCGACCTCTATCCACTCCTGGGCCCCGAATTCTATCCACTCCTGGGCCCCGACCTCACTCCACTCCTGGGCCCCGACCTCACTCCACTCCTGGGCCCCGACCTCACTCCACTCCTGTGCCTCGACCTCTATCCACTCCTGGGCCCCGACCTCTATACACTCCTGGGCCCCGACCTCACTCCACTCCTGGGCCCCGACCTCTATCCACTCCTGGGCCCCGACCTCTATCCACTCCTGGGCCCCGACCTCTATCCACTCCTGGGCCCCGACCTCTATCCACTCCTGGGCCCTGACCTCACTCCACTCCTGGGCCCTGACCTCTATCCACTCCTGGGCCCCGACCTCTATCCACTCCTGGGCCCCGACCTCACTCCACTCCTTTGCCCCGACCTCCATCCACTCCGGGGCCCCCCGACCTCACTCCACTCCTGGGCCCCGACCTCCATCCACTCCTGGGCCCCGACCTCACTCCACTCCTGGGCCCCGACCTCTATCCACTCCTGGGCCTCGACCTCTATCCACTCCTGGGCCCCGACCTCACTCCACTCCTGGGCCCCGACCTCACTCCACTCCTGGGCCCCGACCTCACTCCACTCCTGGGCCCCGACCTCACTCCACTCCTGGGCCCCGACCTCTATCCACTCCTGGGCCCCGACCTCTATCCACTCCTGGGCCCCGACCTCTATCCACTCCTGGGCCCCGACCTCACTCCACTCCTGGGCACCGACCTCACTCCACTCCTGGGCCCCGACCTCTATCCACTCCTGGGCCCCGACCTCTATCCACTCCTGGGCCTCGACCTCTATCAAGTCCTGGGCCCCGACCTCACTCCACTCCTGGGCCTCGACCTCTATCCACTCCTGAGCCCCGACCTCACTCCACTCCTGGGCCCCGACCTCTATCCACTCCTGGGCCCCGACCTCTATCCACTCCTGGGACTCGACCTCTATCCACTCCTGGGCCCCGACCTCTATCCACTCCTGGGCCCCGACCTCTATCCACTCCTGGGCCCCGACCTCTATCCACTCCTGGGCCTCGACCTCTATCCACTCCTGGGCCCCGATCTCTATCCACTCCTGGGCCCTGACCTCTATCCACTCCTGGGCCCTGACCTCTATCCACTCCTGGGCCCCGACCTCTATCCACTCCAGGGCCCCGACCTCAATCCACTCCTGGGCCCCGACCTCACTCCACTCCTGGGCCCCGACCTCACTCCACTCCTGGGCCCCGACCTCTATCCACTCCTGGGCCCCGACCTCCATCCACTCCTGGGCCCCGATCTCTATCCACTCCTGGGCCCTGACCTCTATCCACTCCTGGGCCCCGACCTCTATCCACTCCTGGGCCCCGACCTCCATCCACTCCTGGGCCCCGACCTCACTCCACTCCTGGGCCCCGACCTCACTCCACTCCTGGGCCCCGACCTCTATCCACTCCTGGGCCCCGACCTCACTCCACTCCTGGGCCCCGACCTCTATCCACTCCTGGGCCCCGACCTCTATCCACTCCTGGTCCGCGACCTCACTCCACTCCTGTGCCTCGACCTCTATCCACTCCTGGGCCCCGACCTCTATCCACTCCTGGGCCCCGACCTCTATCCACTCCTGGGCCCCGACCTCTATCCACTCCTGGGCCCCGACCTCTATCCACTCCTGGGCCTCGACCTCACTCCACTCCTGGGCACCGACCTCACTCCACTCCTGGGCCCCGACCTCTATCCACTCCTGGGCCCCGACCTCTATCCACTCCTGGGCCCCGACCCAACTCCACTCCTGGGCCCCGAACTCTATCCACTCCTGGGCCCCGACCTCTATCCACTCCTGGGCCTCGACCTCACTCCACTCCTGGGCCCCCACCTCTATCCACTCCTGGGCCCCGACCTCTATCCACTCCTGGGCCCCGACCTCTATTCACTCCTGGACCCCGACCTCTATCCACTCCTGGGCCTCGACCTCACTCCACTCCTGGGCCCCGACCTCTATCCACTCCTGGGCCCCGACCTCTATCCACTCCTGGGCCCCGACCTCTATCTACTCCTCAGCCCCTGACCTCACTCCATTCCTGGGCCCTGACCTCTATCCACTCCTGGGCCCCGACCTCTCCTGGGCCCCGACCTCACTCCACTCCTGGGCCCTGACCTCTATCCACTCCTGGGCCCCGACCTCACTCCACTCCTAGGCCCTGACCTCACTCCACTCCTGGGCCCCGACCTCTATCCACTCCTGGGCCTCGACCTCTATCCACTCCTGGGCCCCGACCTCACTCCACTCCTGGGCCCCGACCTCTATCCACTCCTGGGCCCCGACCTCTATCCACTCCTGGGCCCCGACCTCACTCCACTCCTGTGCCTCGACCTCTATCCACTCCTGGGCCCCGACCTCTATCCACTCCTGGGCCCCGACCTCACTCCACTCCTGGGCCCCGACCTCTATCCACTCCTGGGCCCCGACCTCTATCCACTCCTGGGCCCCGACCTCTATCCACTCCTGGGCCCCGACCTCACTCCACTCCTGGGCCCCGACCTCACTCCACTCCTGGGCCCCGACCTCTATCCACTCCTGGGCCCCGACCTCACTCCACTCCTGAGCCCCGACCTCACTCCACTCCTGGGCCCCGACCTCTATCCACTCCTGGGCCTCGACCTCACTCCACTCCTGGGCCCCGACCTCACTCCACTCCTGGGCCCCGACCTCTATCCACTCCTGGGCCCCGACCTCTATCCACTCCTGGGCCCCGAATTCTACCCACTCCTGGGCCCCGACCTCACTCCACTCCTGGGCCCCGACCTCACTCCACTCCTGGACCCGACCTCACTCCACTCCTGGGCCCTGACCTCTATCCACTCCTGGGCCTCGACCTGTAACCACTCCTGGGCCCCGACCTCTATCCACTCCTGGGCCCCGACCTCTATCCACTCCTGGGCCCCGACCTCACTCTACTCCTGGGCCCCGACCTCTATCCACTCCTGGGCCCCGGCCTCTATCCACTCCTGGACCCCGACCTCACTCCACTCCTGGGCCTCGACCTCTATCCACTCCTGGGCCCCGAACTCTATCCACTCCTGGGCCCCGACCTCACTCCACTCCTCGGCCCCGACCTCTATCCACTCCTGGGCCGCGGCCTCACTCCACTCCTGGGTCCCGACCTCACTCCACTCCTGGGCCCCGACCTCTCTCCACTCCTGGGCCCAGACCTCACTCCACTCCTGGGCCCCGACCTCACTCCACTCCTGGGCCCCGACCTCTATCCACTCCTGGGCCCCGACCTCACTCCACTCCTGGGCCCCGACCTCACTCCACTCCTGGGCCCCGACCTCTATCCACTCCTGGGCCCCGACCTCTATCCACTCCTGGGCCCCGACCTCTATCCACTCCTGGGCCCTGACCTCTATCCACTCCTGGGCCCCGACCTCACTCCACTCCTGGGCCCCAAACTCTATCCACTCCTGGGCCTCGACCTCACTCACTCCTGGGCCCCGACCTCACTCCACTCCTGGGCCCCGACCTCTATCCACTCCTGGGCCCCGACCTCACTCCACTCCTGGGCCCCGACCTCTATCCACTCCTGGGCCTCGACCTCTATCCACTCCTGGGCCCCGACCTCACTCCACTCCTGGGCCCCGACCTCACTCCACTCCTGGTCCCCGACCTCACTCCACTCCTGGGCCCCGACCTCACTCCACTCCTGGGCCCCGACCTCACTCCACTCCTGGGCCCCGACCTCTATCCACTCCTGGGCCCCGACCTCTATCCACTCCTGGGCCCCGACCTCTATCCACTCCTGGGCCCCGACCTCACTCCATTCCTGGGCACCGACCTCACTCCACTCCTGGGCCCCGACCTCTATCCACTCCTGGGCCCCGACCTCCATCCACTCCTGGGCCTCGACCTCTATCAAGTCCTGGGCCCTGACCTCACTCCACTCCTGGGCCTCGACCTCTATCCACTCCTGGGCCCCGACCTCACTCCACTCCTGGGCCCCGACCTCTATCCACTCCTGGGCCCCGACCTCTATCCACTCCTGGGACTCGACCTCTATCCACTCCTGGGCCCCGACCTCTATCCACTCCTGGGCCCCGACCTCTATCCACTCCTGGGCCCCGACCTCTATCCACTCCTGGGCCCCGACCTCTATCCACTCCTGGGCCCCGATCTCTATCCACTCCTGGGCCCTGACCTCTATCCACTCCTGGGCCCCGACCTCTATCCACTCCTGGGCCCCGACCTCACTCCACTCCTGGGCCCCGACCTCACTCCACTCCTGGGCCCCGACCTCACTCCACTCCTGGGCCCCGACCTCTATCCACTCCTGGGCCCCGACCTCCATCCACTCCTGGGCCCCGATCTCTATCCACTCCTGGGCCCTGACCTCTATCCACTCCTGGGCCCCGACCTCTATCCACTCCTGGGCCCCGACCTCCATCCACTCCTGGGCCCCGATCTCTATCCACTCCTGGGCCCCGACCTCTATCCACTCCTGGGCCCCGACCTCACTCCACTCCTGGGCCCCGACCTCACTCCACTCCTGGGCCCCGACCTCTATCCACTCCTGGGCCCCGACCTCACTCCACTCCTGGGCCCCGAACTCTATCCACTCCTGGGCCCCGACCTCTATCCACTCCTGGTCCCCGACCTCACTCCACTCCTGTGCCTCGACCTCTATCCACTCCTGGGCCCCGACCTCTATCCACTCCTGGGCCCCGACCTCTATCCACTCCTGGGCCCCGACCTCTATCCACTCCTGGGCCTCGACCTCACTCCACTCCTGGGCCCCGACCTCACTCCACTCCTGGGCCCCGACCTCTATCCACTCCTGGGCCCCGACCTCTATCCACTCCTGGGCCCCGACCCAACTCCACTCCTGGGTCCCGAACTCTATCCACTCCTGGGCCCCGACCTCTATCCACTCCTGGGCCTCGACCTCACTCCACTCCTGGGCCCCCACCTCTATCCACTCCTGGGCCCCGACCTCTATCCACTCCTGGGCCCCGACCTCTATCCACTCCTGGACCCCGACCTCTGTCCACTCCTGGGCCTCGACCTCACTCCACTCCTGGGCCCCGACCTCTATCCACTCCTGGGCCCCGACCTCTATCCACTCCTGGGCCCCTACCTCACTCCACTCCTGGGCCCCGACCTCACTCCACTCCTGGGCCCCGACCTCTATCCACTCCTGGGCCCCGACCTCTATCCACTCCTGGGCCCCGAATTCTATCCACTCCTGGGCCCCGACCTCACTCCACTCCTGGGCCCCGACCTCACTCCACTCCTGGGCCCCGACCTCACTCCACTCCTGTGCCTCGACCTCTATCCACTCCTGGGCCCCGACCTCTATCCACTCCTGGGCCCCGACCTCTATCCACTCCTGGGCCCTGACCTCACTCCACTCCTGGGCCCTGACCTCTATCCACTCCTGGGCCCCGACCTCTATCCACTCCTGGGCCCCGACCTCACTCCACTCCTTTGCCCCGACCTCCATCCACTCCGGGGCCCCGACCTCACTCCACTCCTGGGCCCCGACCTCCATCCACTCCTGGGCCCCGACCTCACTCCACTCCTGGGCCCCGACCTCTATCCACTCCTGGGCCTCGACCTCTATCCACTCCTGGGCCCCGACCTCACTCCACTCCTGGGCCCCGACCTCACTCCACTCCTGGGCCCCGACCTCACTCCACTCCTGGGCCCCGACCTCACTCCACTCCTGGGCCCCGACCTCTATCCACTCCTGGGCCCCGACCTCTATCCACTCCTGGGCCCCGACCTCTATCCACTCCTGGGCCCCGACCTCACTCCACTCCTGGGCACCGACCTCACTCCACTCCTGGGCCCCGACCTCTATCCACTCCTGGGCCCCGACCTCTATCCACTCCTGGGCCTCGACCTCTATCAAGTCCTGGGCCCCGACCTCACTCCACTCCTGGGCCTCGACCTCTATCCACTCCTGAGCCCCGACCTCACTCCACTCCTGGGCCCCGACCTCTATCCACTCCTGGGCCCCGACCTCTATCCACTCCTGGGACTCGACCTCTATCCACTCCTGGGCCCCGACCTCTATCCACTTCTGGGCCCCGACCTCTATCCACTCCTGGGCCCCGACCTCTATCCACTCCTGGGCCTCGACCTCTATCCACTCCTGGGCCCCGATCTCTATCCACTCCTGGGCCCTGACCTCTATCCACTCCTGGGCCCTGACCTCTATCCACTCCTGGGCCCCGACCTCTATCCACTCCAGGGCCCCGACCTCAATCCACTCCTGGGCCCCGACCTCACTCCACTCCTGGGCACCGACCTCACTCCACTCCTGGGCCCCGACCTCTATCCACTCCTGGGCCCCGACCTCCATCCACTCCTGTGCCCCGATCTCTATCCACTCCTGGGCCCTGACCTCTATCCACTCCTGGGCCCCGACCTCTATCCACTCCTGGGCCCCGACCTCCATCCACTCCTGGGCCCCGATCTCTATCCACTCCTGGGCCCCGACCTCTATCCACTCCTGGGCCCCGACCTCACTCCACTCCTGGGCCCCGACCTCACTCCACTCCTGGGCCCCGACCTCTATCCACTCCTGGGCCCCGACCTCACTCCACTCCTGGGCCCCGACCTCTATCCACTCCTGGGCCCCGACCTCTATCCACTCCTGGTCCGCGACCTCACTCCACTCCTGTGCCTCGACCTCTATCCACTCCTGGGCCCCGACCTCTATCCACTCCTGGGCCCCGACCTCTATCCACTCCTGGGCCCCGACCTCTATCCACTCCTGGGCCCCGACCTCTATCCACTCCTGGGCCTCGACCTCACTCCACTCCTGGGCACCGACCTCACTCCACTCCTGGGCCCCGACCTCTATCCACTCCTGGGCCCCGACCTCTATCCACTCCTGGGCCCCGACCCAACTCCACTCCTGGGCCCCGAACTCTATCCACTCCTGGGCCCCGACCTCTATCCACTCCTGGGCCTCGACCTCACTCCACTCCTGGGCCCCCACCTCTATCCACTCCTGGGCCCCGACCTCTATCCACTCCTGGGCCCCGACCTCTATTCACTCCTGGACCCCGACCTCTATCCACTCCTGGGCCTCGACCTCACTCCACTCCTGGGCCCCGACCTCTATCCACTCCTGGGCCCCGACCTCTATCCACTCCTGGGCCCCGACCTCTATCTACTCCTCAGCCCCTGACCTCACTCCATTCCTGGGCCCTGACCTCTATCCACTCCTGGGCCCCGACCTCTCCTGGGCCCCGACCTCACTCCACTCCTGGGCCCTGACCTCTATCCACTCCTGGGCCCCGACCTCACTCCACTCCTAGGCCCTGACCTCACTCCACTCCTGGGCCCCGACCTCTATCCACTCCTGGGCCTCGACCTCTATCCACTCCTGGGCCCCGACCTCACTCCACTCCTGGGCCCCGACCTCTATCCACTCCTGGGCCCCGACCTCTATCCACTCCTGGGCCCCGACCTCACTCCACTCCTGTGCCTCGACCTCTATCCACTCCTGGGCCCCGACCTCTATCCACTCCTGGGCCCCGACCTCACTCCACTCCTGGGCCCCGACCTCTATCCACTCCTGGGCCCCGACCTCTATCCACTCCTGGGCCCCGACCTCTATCCACTCCTGGGCCCCGACCTCACTCCACTCCTGGGCCCCGACCTCTATCCACTCCTGGGCCCCGACCTCACTCCACTCCTGAGCCCCGACCTCACTCCACTCCTGGGCCCCGACCTCTATCCACTCCTGGGCCTCGACCTCACTCCACTCCTGGGCCCCGACCTCACTCCACTCCTGGGCCCCGACCTCTATCCACTCCTGGGCCCCGACCTCTATCCACTCCTGGGCCCCGAATTCTACCCACTCCTGGGCCCCGACCTCACTCCACTCCTGGGCCCCGACCTCACTCCACTCCTGGACCCGACCTCACTCCACTCCTGGGCCCCGACCTGTAACCACTCCTGGGCCCCGACCTCTATCCACTCCTGGGCCCCGACCTCTATCCACTCCTGGGCCCCGACCTCACTCTACTCCTGGGCCCCGACCTCTATCCACTCCTGGGCCCCGGCCTCTATCCACTCCTGGACCCCGACCTCACTCCACTCCTGGGCCTCGACCTCTATCCACTCCTGGGCCCCGAACTCTATCCACTCCTGGGCCCCGACCTCACTCCACTCCTCGGCCCCGACCTCTATCCACTCCTGGGCCGCGGCCTCACTCCACTCCTGGGTCCCGACCTCACTCCACTCCTGGGCCCCGACCTCACTCCACTCCTGGGCCCAGACCTCACTCCACTCCTGGGCCCCGACCTCACTCCACTCCTGGGCCCCGACCTCTATCCACTCCTGGGCCCCGACCTCACTCCACTCCTGGGCCCCGACCTCACTCCACTCCTGGGCCCCGACCTCTATCCACTCCTGGGCCCCGACCTCTATCCACTCCTGGGCCCCGACCTCTATACACTCCTGGGCCCTGACCTCTATCCACTCCTGGGCCCCGACCTCACTCCACTCCTGGGCCCCAAACTCTATCCACTCCTGGGCCTCGACCTCACTCACTCCTGGGCCCCGACCTCACTCCACTCCTGGGCCCCGACCTCTATTCACTCCTGGGCCCCGACCTCTATCCACTCCTGGGCCCCGACCTCTATCCACTCCTGGGCCCCGACCTCCATCCACTCCTGGGCCCCGACCTCTATCCACTCCTGGGCCCCGACCCAACTCCACTCCTGGGCCCCGAACTCTATCCACTCCTGGGCCCCGACCTCTATCCACTCCTGGGCCTCGACCTCACTCCACTCCTGGGCCCCGACCTGTATCCACTCCTGGGCCCCGACCTCTATCCACTCCTGGGCCCCGACCTCTATCCACTCCTGGACCCCGACCTCACTCCACTCCTGGGCCCCGACCTCACTCCACTCCTGGGCCCCGACCTCTATCCACTCCTGGGCCCCGACCTCACTCCACTCCTGGGCCCCGAACTCTATCCACTCCTGGGCCCCGACCTCTATCCACTCCTGGTCCCCGACCTCACTCCACTCCTGTGCCTCGACCTCTATCCACTCCTGGGCCCCGACCTCTATCCACTCCTGGGCCCCGACCTCTATCCACTCCTGGGCCCCGACCTCTATCCACTCCTGGGCCTCGACCTCACTCCACTCCTGGGCCCCGACCTCACTCCACTCCTGGGCCCCGACCTCTATCCACTCCTGGGCCCCGACCTCTATCCACTCCTGGGCCCCGACCCAACTCCACTCCTGGGTCCCGAACTCTATCCACTCCTGGGCCCCGACCTCTATCCACTCCTGGGCCTCGACCTCACTCCACTCCTGGGCCCCCACCTCTATCCACTCCTGGGCCCCGACCTCTATCCACTCCTGGGCCCCGACCTCTATCCACTCCTGGACCCCGACCTCTGTCCACTCCTGGGCCTCGACCTCACTCCACTCCTGGGCCCTGACCTCTATCCACTCCTGGGCCCCGACCTCTATCCACTCCTGGGCCCCTACCTCACTCCACTCCTGGGCCCCGACCTCACTCCACTCATGGGCCCCGACCTCTATCCACTCCTGGGCCCCGACCTCTATCCACTCCTGGGCCCCGAATTCTATCCACTCCTGGGCCCCGACCTCACTCCACTCCTGGGCCCCGACCTCACTCCACTCCTGGGCCCCGACCTCACTCCACTCCTGTGCCTCGACCTCTATCCACTCCTGGGCCCCGACCTCTATACACTCCTGGGCCCCGACCTCACTCCACTCCTGGGCCCCGACCTCTATCCACTCCTGGGCCCCGACCTCTATCCACTCCTGGGCCCCGACCTCTATCCACTCCTGGGCCCCGACCTCTATCCACTCCTGGGCCCTGACCTCACTCCACTCCTGGGCCCTGACCTCTATCCACTCCTGGGCCCCGACCTCTATCCACTCCTGGGCCCCGACCTCACTCCACTCCTTTGCCCCGACCTCCATCCACTCCGGGGCCCCGACCTCACTCCACTCCTGGGCCCCGACCTCCATCCACTCCTGGGCCCCGACCTCACTCCACTCCTGGGCCCCGACCTCTATCCACTCCTGGGCCTCGACCTCTATCCACTCCTGGGCCCCGACCTCACTCCACTCCTGGGCCCCGACCTCTATCAAGTCCTGGGCCCCGACCTCACTCCACTCCTGGGCCTCGACCTCTATCCACTCCTGAGCCCCGACCTCACTCCACTCCTGGGCCCCGACCTCTATCCACTCCTGGGCCCCGACCTCTATCCACTCCTGGGACTCGACCTCTATCCACTCCTGGGCCCCGACCTCTATCCACTCCTGGGCCCCGACCTCTATCCACTCCTGGGCCCCGACCTCTATCCACTCCTGGGCCTCGACCTCTATCCACTCCTGGGCCCCGATCTCTATCCACTCCTGGGCCCTGACCTCTATCCACTCCTGGGCCCTGACCTCTATCCACTCCTGGGCCCCGACCTCTATCCACTCCAGGGCCCCGACCTCAATCCACTCCTGGGCCCCGACCTCACTCCACTCCTGGGCCCCGACCTCACTCCACTCCTGGGCCCCGACCTCTATCCACTCCTGGGCCCCGACCTCCATCCACTCCTGGGCCCCGATCTCTATCCACTCCTGGGCCCTGACCTCTATCCACTCCTGGGCCCCGACCTCTATCCACTCCTGGGCCCCGACCTCCATCCACTCCTGGGCCCCGATCTCTATCCACTCCTGGGCCCCGACCTCTATCCACTCCTGGGCCCCGACCTCACTCCACTCCTGGGCCCCGACCTCACTCCACTCCTGGGCCCCGACCTCTATCCACTCCTGGGCCCCGACCTCACTCCACTCCTGGGCCCCGACCTCTATCCACTCCTGGGCCCCGACCTCTATCCACTCCTGGTCCGCGACCTCACTCCACTCCTGTGCCTCGACCTCTATCCACTCCTGGGCCCCGACCTCTATCCACTCCTGGGCCCCGACCTCTATCCACTCCTGGGCCCCGACCTCTATCCACTCCTGGGCCCCGACCTCTATCCACTCCTGGGCCTCGACCTCACTCCACTCCTGGGCACCGACCTCACTCCACTCCTGGGCCCCGACCTCTATCCACTCCTGGGCCCCGACCTCTATCCACTCCTGGGCCCCGACCCAACTCCACTCCTGGGCCCCGAACTCTATCCACTCCTGGGCCCCGACCTCTATCCACTCCTGGGCCTCGACCTCACTCCACTCCTGGGCCCCCACCTCTATCCACTCCTGGGCCCCGACCTCTATCCACTCCTGGGCCCCGACCTCTATTCACTCCTGGACCCCGACCTCTATCCACTCCTGGGCCTCGACCTCACTCCACTCCTGGGCCCCGACCTCTATCCACTCCTGGGCCCCGACCTCTATCCACTCCTGGGCCCCGACCTCTATCTACTCCTCAGCCCCTGACCTCACTCCATTCCTGGGCCCTGACCTCTATCCACTCCTGGGCCCCGACCTCTCCTGGGCCCCGACCTCACTCCACTCCTGGGCCCTGACCTCTATCCACTCCTGGGCCCCGACCTCACTCCACTCCTAGGCCCTGACCTCACTCCACTCCTGGGCCCCGACCTCTATCCACTCCTGGGCCTCGACCTCTATCCACTCCTGGGCCCCGACCTCACTCCACTCCTGGGCCCCGACCTCTATCCACTCCTGGGCCCCGACCTCTATCCACTCCTGGGCCCCGACCTCACTCCACTCCTGTGCCTCGACCTCTATCCACTCCTGGGCCCCGACCTCTATCCACTCCTGGGCCCCGACCTCACTCCACTCCTGGGCCCCGACCTCTATCCACTCCTGGGCCCCGACCTCTATCCACTCCTGGGCCCCGACCTCTATCCACTCCTGGGCCCCGACCTCACTCCACTCCTGGGCCCCGACCTCACTCCACTCCTGGGCCCCGACCTCTATCCACTCCTGGGCCCCGACCTCACTCCACTCCTGAGCCCCGACCTCACTCCACTCCTGGGCCCCGACCTCTATCCACTCCTGGGCCTCGACCTCACTCCACTCCTGGGCCCCGACCTCACTCCACTCCTGGGCCCCGACCTCTATCCACTCCTGGGCCCCGACCTCTATCCACTCCTGGGCCCCGAATTCTACCCACTCCTGGGCCCCGACCTCACTCCACTCCTGGGCCCCGACCTCACTCCACTCCTGGACCCGACCTCACTCCACTCCTGGGCCCTGACCTCTATCCACTCCTGGGCCTCGACCTGTAACCACTCCTGGGCCCCGACCTCTATCCACTCCTGGGCCCCGACCTCTATCCACTCCTGGGCCCCGACCTCACTCTACTCCTGGGCCCCGACCTCTATCCACTCCTGGGCCCCGGCCTCTATCCACTCCTGGACCCCGACCTCACTCCACTCCTGGGCCTCGACCTCTATCCACTCCTGGGCCCCGAACTCTATCCACTCCTGGGCCCCGACCTCACTCCACTCCTCGGCCCCGACCTCTATCCACTCCTGGGCCGCGGCCTCACTCCACTCCTGGGTCCCGACCTCACTCCACTCCTGGGCCCCGACCTCACTCCACTCCTGGGCCCAGACCTCACTCCACTCCTGGGCCCCGACCTCACTCCACTCCTGGGCCCCGACCTCTATCCACTCCTGGGCCCCGACCTCACTCCACTCCTGGGCCCCGACCTCACTCCACTCCTGGGCCCCGACCTCTATCCACTCCTGGGCCCCGACCTCTATCCACTCCTGGGCCCCGACCTCTATCCACTCCTGGGCCCTGACCTCTATCCACTCCTGGGCCCCGACCTCCCTCCACTCCTGGGCCCCAAACTCTATCCACTCCTGGGCCTCGACCTCACTCACTCCTGGGCCCCGACCTCACTCCACTCCTGGGCCCCGACCTCTATCCACTCCTGGGCCCCGACCTCACTCCACTCCTGGGCCCCGACCTCTATCCACTCCTGGGCCTCGACCTCTATCCACTCCTGGGCCCCGACCTCACTCCACTCCTGGGCCCCGACCTCACTCCACTCCTGGGCCCCGACCTCACTCCACTCCTGGGCCCCGACCTCACTCCACTCCTGGGCCCCGACCTCACTCCACTCCTGGGCCCCGACCTCTATCCACTCCTGGGCCCCGACCTCTATCCACTCCTGGGCCCCGACCTCTATCCACTCCTGGGCCCCGACCTCTATCCACTCCTGGGCCCCGACCTCTATCTACTCCTCAGCCCCTGACCTCACTCCATTCCTGGGCCCTGACCTCTATCCACTCCTGGGCCCCGACCTCTCCTGGGCCCCGACCTCACTCCACTCCTGGGCCCTGACCTCTATCCACTCCTGGGCCCCGACCTCACTCCACTCCTAGGCCCTGACCTCACTCCACTCCTGGGCCCCGACCTCTATCCACTCCTGGGCCTCGACCTCTATCCACTCCTGGGCCCCGACCTCACTCCACTCCTGGGCCCCGACCTCTATCCACTCCTGGGCCCCGACCTCTATCCACTCCTGGGCCCCGACCTCACTCCACTCCTGTGCCTCGACCTCTATCCACTCCTGGGCCCCGACCTCTATCCACTCCTGGGCCCCGACCTCACTCCACTCCTGGGCCCCGACCTCTATCCACTCCTGGGCCCCGACCTCTATCCACTCCTGGGCCCCGACCTCTATCCACTCCTGGGCCCCGACCTCACTCCACTCCTGGGCCCCGACCTCACTCCACTCCTGGGCCCCGACCTCTATCCACTCCTGGGCCCCGACCTCACTCCACTCCTGAGCCCCGACCTCACTCCACTCCTGGGCCCCGACCTCTATCCACTCCTGGGCCTCGACCTCACTCCACTCCTGGGCCCCGACCTCACTCCACTCCTGGGCCCCGACCTCTATCCACTCCTGGGCCCCGACCTCTATCCACTCCTGGGCCCCGAATTCTACCCACTCCTGGGCCCCGACCTCACTCCACTCCTGGGCCCCGACCTCACTCCACTCCTGGACCCGACCTCACTCCACTCCTGGGCCCTGACCTCTATCCACTCCTGGGCCTCGACCTGTAACCACTCCTGGGCCCCGACCTCTATCCACTCCTGGGCCCCGACCTCTATCCACTCCTGGGCCCCGACCTCACTCTACTCCTGGGCCCCGACCTCTATCCACTCCTGGGCCCCGGCCTCTATCCACTCCTGGACCCCGACCTCACTCCACTCCTGGGCCTCGACCTCTATCCACTCCTGGGCCCCGAACTCTATCCACTCCTGGGCCCCGACCTCACCCAACTCCTCGGCCCCGACCTCTATCCACTCCTGGGCCGCGGCCTCACTCCACTCCTGGGTCCCGACCTCACTCCACTCCTGGGCCCCGACCTCACTCCACTCCTGGGCCCAGACCTCACTCCACTCCTGGGCCCCGACCTCACTCCACTCCTGGGCCCCGACCTCTATCCACTCCTGGGCCCCGACCTCACTCCACTCCTGGGCCCCGACCTCACTCCACTCCTGGGCCCCGACCTCTATCCACTCCTGGGCCCCGACCTCTATCCACTCCTGGGCCCCGACCTCTATCCACTCCTGGGCCCTGACCTCTATCCACTCCTGGGCCCCGACCTCACTCCACTCCTGGGCCCCAAACTCTATCCACTCCTGGGCCTCGACCTCACTCACTCCTGGGCCCCGACCTCACTCCACTCCTGGGCCCCGACCTCTATCCACTCCTGGGCCCCGACCTCACTCCACTCCTGGGCCCCGACCTCTATCCACTCCTGGGCCTCGACCTCTATCCACTCCTGGGCCCCGACCTCACTCCACTCCTGGGCCCCGACCTCACTCCACTCCTGGGCCCCGACCTCACTCCACTCCTGGGCCCCGACCTCACTCCACTCCTGGGCCCCGACCTCACTCCACTCCTGGGCCCCGACCTCTATCCACTCCTGGGCCCCGACCTCTATCCACTCCTGGGCCCCGACCTCTATCCACTCCTGGGCCCCGACCTCACTCCACTCCTGGGCACCGACCTCACTCCACTCCTGGGCCCCGACCTCTATCCACTCCTGGGCCCCGACCTCCATCCACTCCTGGGCCTCGACCTCTATCAAGTCCTGGGCCCTGACCTCACTCCACTCCTGGGCCTCGACCTCTATCCACTCCTGGGCCCCGACCTCACTCCACTCCTGGGCCCCGACCTCTATCCACTCCTGGGCCCCGACCTCTATCCACTCCTGGGACTCGACCTCTATCCACTCCTGGGCCCCGACCTCTATCCACTCCTGGGCCCCGACCTCTATCCACTCCTGGGCCCCGACCTCTATCCACTCCTGGGCCCCGACCTCTATCCACTCCTGGGCCCCGATCTCTATCCACTCCTGGGCCCTGACCTCTATCCACTCCTGGGCCCCGACCTCTATCCACTCCTGGGCCCCGACCTCACTCCACTCCTGGGCCCCGACCTCACTCCACTCCTGGGCCCCGACCTCACTCCACTCCTGGGCCCCGACCTCTATCCACTCCTGGGCCCCGACCTCCATCCACTCCTGGGCCCCGATCTCTATCCACTCCTGGGCCCTGACCTCTATCCACTCCTGGGCCCCGACCTCTATCCACTCCTGGGCCCCGACCTCCATCCACTCCTGGGCCCCGATCTCTATCCACTCCTGGGCCCCGACCTCTATCCACTCCTGGGCCCCGACCTCACTCCACTCCTGGGCCCCGACCTCACTCCACTCCTGGGCCCCGACCTCTATCCACTCCTGGGCCCCGACCTCACTCCACTCCTGGGCCCCGAACTCTATCCACTCCTGGGCCCCGACCTCTATCCACTCCTGGTCCCCGACCTCACTCCACTCCTGTGCCTCGACCTCTATCCACTCCTGGGCCCCGACCTCTATCCACTCCTGGGCCCCGACCTCTATCCACTCCTGGGCCCCGACCTCTATCCACTCCTGGGCCTCGACCTCACTCCACTCCTGGGCCCCGACCTCACTCCACTCCTGGGCCCCGACCTCTATCCACTCCTGGGCCCCGACCTCTATCCACTCCTGGGCCCCGACCCAACTCCACTCCTGGGTCCCGAACTCTATCCACTCCTGGGCCCCGACCTCTATCCACTCCTGGGCCTCGACCTCACTCCACTCCTGGGCCCCCACCTCTATCCACTCCTGGGCCCCGACCTCTATCCACTCCTGGGCCCCGACCTCTATCCACTCCTGGACCCCGACCTCTGTCCACTCCTGGGCCTCGACCTCACTCCACTCCTGGGCCCCGACCTCTATCCACTCCTGGGCCCCGACCTCTATCCACTCCTGGGCCCCTACCTCACTCCACTCCTGGGCCCCGACCTCACTCCACTCCTGGGCCCCGACCTCTATCCACTCCTGGGCCCCGACCTCTATCCACTCCTGGGCCCCGAATTCTATCCACTCCTGGGCCCCGACCTCACTCCACTCCTGGGCCCCGACCTCACTCCACTCCTGGGCCCCGACCTCACTCCACTCCTGTGCCTCGACCTCTATCCACTCCTGGGCCCCGACCTCTATACACTCCTGGGCCCCGACCTCACTCCACTCCTGGGCCCCGACCTCTATCCACTCCTGGGCCCCGACCTCTATCCACTCCTGGGCCCCGACCTCTATCCACTCCTGGGCCCCGACCTCTATCCACTCCTGGGCCCTGACCTCACTCCACTCCTGGGCCCTGACCTCTATCCACTCCTGGGCCCCGACCTCTATCCACTCCTGGGCCCCGACCTCACTCCACTCCTTTGCCCCGACCTCCATCCACTCCGGGGCCCCGACCTCACTCCACTCCTGGGCCCCGACCTCCATCCACTCCTGGGCCCCGACCTCACTCCACTCCTGGGCCCCGACCTCTATCCACTCCTGGGCCTCGACCTCTATCCACTCCTGGGCCCCGACCTCACTCCACTCCTGGGCCCCGACCTCACTCCACTCCTGGGCCCCGTCCTCACTCCACTCCTGGGCCCCGACCTCACTCCACTCCTGGGCCCCGACCTCTATCCACTCCTGGGCCCCGACCTCTATCCACTCCTGGGCCCCGACCTCTATCCACTCCTGGGCCCCGACCTCACTCCACTCCTGGGCACCGACCTCACTCCACTCCTGGGCCCCGACCTCTATCCACTCCTGGGCCCCGACCTCTATCCACTCCTGGGCCTCGACCTCTATCAAGTCCTGGGCCCCGACCTCACTCCACTCCTGGGCCTCGACCTCTATCCACTCCTGAGCCCCGACCTCACTCCACTCCTGGGCCCCGACCTCTATCCACTCCTGGGCCCCGACCTCTATCCACTCCTGGGACTCGACCTCTATCCACTCCTGGGCCCCGACCTCTATCCACTCCTGGGCCCCGACCTCTATCCACTCCTGGGCCCCGACCTCTATCCACTCCTGGGCCTCGACCTCTATCCACTCCTGGGCCCCGATCTCTATCCACTCCTGGGCCCTGACCTCTATCCACTCCTGGGCCCTGACCTCTATCCACTCCTGGGCCCCGACCTCTATCCACTCCAGGGCCCCGACCTCAATCCACTCCTGGGCCCCGACCTCACTCCACTCCTGGGCACCGACCTCACTCCACTCCTGGGCCCCGACCTCTATCCACTCCTGGGCCCCGACCTCCATCCACTCCTGGGCCCCGATCTCTATCCACTCCTGGGCCCTGACCTCTATCCACTCCTGGGCCCCGACCTCTATCCACTCCTGGGCCCCGACCTCCATCCACTCCTGGGCCCCGATCTCTATCCACTCCTGGGCCCCGACCTCTATCCACTCCTGGGCCCCGACCTCACTCCACTCCTGGGCCCCGACCTCACTCCACTCCTGGGCCCCGACCTCTATCCACTCCTGGGCCCCGACCTCACTCCACTCCTGGGCCCCGACCTCTATCCACTCCTGGGCCCCGACCTCTATCCACTCCTGGTCCGCGACCTCACTCCACTCCTGTGCCTCGACCTCTATCCACTCCTGGGCCCCGACCTCTATCCACTCCTGGGCCCCGACCTCTATCCACTCCTGGGCCCCGACCTCTATCCACTCCTGGGCCCCGACCTCTATCCACTCCTGGGCCTCGACCTCACTCCACTCCTGGGCACCGACCTCACTCCACTCCTGGGCCCCGACCTCTATCCACTCCTGGGCCCCGACCTCTATCCACTCCTGGGCCCCGACCCAACTCCACTCCTGGGCCCCGAACTCTATCCACTCCTGGGCCCCGACCTCTATCCACTCCTGGGCCTCGACCTCACTCCACTCCTGGGCCCCCACCTCTATCCACTCCTGGGCCCCGACCTCTATCCACTCCTGGGCCCCGACCTCTATTCACTCCTGGACCCCGACCTCTATCCACTCCTGGGCCTCGACCTCACTCCACTCCTGGGCCCCGACCTCTATCCACTCCTGGGCCCCGACCTCTATCCACTCCTGGGCCCCGACCTCTATCTACTCCTCAGCCCCTGACCTCACTCCACTCCTGGGCCCCGACCTCTCCTGGGCCCCGACCTCACTCCACTCCTGGGCCCTGACCTCTATCCACTCCTGGGCCCCGACCTCACTCCACTCCTAGGCCCTGACCTCACTCCACTCCTGGGCCCCGACCTCTATCCACTCCTGGGCCTCGACCTCTATCCACTCCTGGGCCCCGACCTCACTCCACTCCTGGGCCCCGACCTCTATCCACTCCTGGGCCCCGACCTCTATCCACTCCTGGGCCCCGACCTCACTCCACTCCTGTGCCTCGACCTCTATCCACTCCTGGGCCCCGACCTCTATCCACTCCTGGGCCCCGACCTCACTCCACTCCTGGGCCCCGACCTCTATCCACTCCTGGGCCCCGACCTCTATCCACTCCTGGGCCCCGACCTCTATCCACTCCTGGGCCCCGACCTCACTCCACTCCTGGGCCCCGACCTCACTCCACTCCTGGGCCCCGACCTCTATCCACTCCTGGGCCCCGACCTCACTCCACTCCTGAGCCCCGACCTCACTCCACTCCTGGGCCCCGACCTCTATCCACTCCTGGGCCTCGACCTCACTCCACTCCTGGGCCCCGACCTCACTCCACTCCTGGGCCCCGACCTCTATCCACTCCTGGGCCCCGACCTCTATCCACTCCTGGGCCCCGAATTCTACCCACTCCTGGGCCCCGACCTCACTCCACTCCTGGGCCCCGACCTCACTCCACTCCTGGACCCGACCTCACTCCACTCCTGGGCCCTGACCTCTATCCACTCCTGGGCCTCGACCTGTAACCACTCCTGGGCCCCGACCTCTATCCACTCCTGGGCCCCGACCTCTATCCACTCCTGGGCCCCGACCTCACTCTACTCCTGGGCCCCGACCTCTATCCACTCCTGGGCCCCGGCCTCTATCCACTCCTGGACCCCGACCTCACTCCACTCCTGGGCCTCGACCTCTATCCACTCCTGGGCCCCGAACTCTATCCACTCCTGGGCCCCGACCTCACTCCACTCCTCGGCCCCGACCTCTATCCACTCCTGGGCCGCGGCCTCACTCCACTCCTGGGTCCCGACCTCACTCCACTCCTGGGCCCCGACCTCACTCCACTCCTGGGCCCAGACCTCACTCCACTCCTGGGCCCCGACCTCACTCCACTCCTGGGCCCCGACCTCTATCCACTCCTGGGCCCCGACCTCACTCCACTCCTGGGCCCCGACCTCACTCCACTCCTGGGCCCCGACCTCTATCCACTCCTGGGCCCCGACCTCTATCCACTCCTGGGCCCCGACCTCTATCCACTCCTGGGCCCTGACCTCTATCCACTCCTGGGCCCCGACCTCACTCCACTCCTGGGCCCCAAACTCTATCCACTCCTGGGCCTCGACCTCACTCACTCCTGGGCCCCGACCTCACTCCACTCCTGGGCCCCGACCTCTATTCACTCCTGGGCCCCGACCTCTATCCACTCCTGGGCCCCGACCTCTATCCACTCCTGGGCCCCGACCTCCATCCACTCCTGGGCCCCGACCTCTATCCACTCCTGGGCCCCGACCCAACTCCACTCCTGGGCCCCGAACTCTATCCACTCCTGGGCCCCGACCTCTATCCACTCCTGGGCCTCGACCTCACTCCACTCCTGGGCCCCGACCTGTATCCACTCCTGGGCCCCGACCTCTATCCACTCCTGGGCCCCGACCTCTATCCACTCCTGGACTCCGACCTCTATCCACTCCTGGGCCTCGACCACACTCCACTCCAGGGACCCGACCTCTATCCACTCCTGGGCCCCGACCTCTATCCACTCCTGGGCCCCGACCTCTATCTACTCCTCAGCCCCTGACCTCACTCCATTCCTGGGCCCTGACCTCTATCCACTCCTGGGCCCCGACCTTTCCTGGGCCCCGACCTCACTCCACTCCTGGACCCCGACCTCTATCCACTCCTGTGCCTCGACCTCTATCAAGTCCTGGGCCCCGACCTCACTCCACTCCTGGGCATCGACCTCTATCCACTCCTGGGCCCCGACCTCACTCCACTCCTGGGCCCCGACCTCACTCCACTCCTGGGCCCCGACCTCACTCCACTCCTGGGCCCCGACCTCTATCCACTCCTGGGCCTCGACCTCTATCCACTCCTGGGCCCCGACCTCACTCCACTCCTGGGCCCCGACCTCTATCCACTCCTGGGCCCCGACCTCACTCCACTCCTGGGCCCCGACCTGTATCCACTCCTGGGCCCCGACATCTATCCACTCCTGGCCCCGACCTCTATCCACTCCTGGGCCCTGACCTCACTCCACTTCTGGGCCCTGACCTCTATCCACTCCTGGGCCCCGACCTCTATCCACTCCTGGGCCCCGTCCTCACTCCACTCCTGGGCCCCGACCTCTATCCACTCCTGGGCCCCGACCTCACTCCACTCCTGGGCCCCGACCTCTATCCACTCCTGGGCTTCGACCTCTATCCACTCCTGGGCCCCGACCTCACTCCACTCCTGGGCCCCGACCTCACTCCACTCCTGGGCCCCGACCTCACTCCACTCCTGGGCCCCGACCTCACTCCACTCCTGGGCCCAGACCTCTATCCACTCCTGGGCCCCGACCTCTATCCACTCCTGGGCCCCGACCTCTATCCACTCCTGGGCCCCGACCTCTATCCACTCCTGGGCCCCGACCTCTATCCACGCCTGGGCCCCGACCTCACTCCACTCCTGGGCCCCGACATCACTCCACTCCTGGGCCCCAAACTCTATCCACCCCTGGGCCCCGACCTCTATCCACTCCTGTGCCTCGACCTCTATCAAGTCCTGGGCCCCGACCTCACTCCACTCCTGGGCATCGACCTCTATCCACTCCTGGGCCCCGACCTCTATCCACTCCTGGGCCCCGACCTCACTCTACTCCTGGGCCCCGACCTCTATCCACTCCTGGGCCCCGGCCTCTATCCACTCCTGGGCCCCGACCTCACTCCACTCCTGGGCCCCGACCTCTATCCACTCCTGGGCCCCGACCTCCATCCACTCCTGGGCCCCGACCTCTATCCACTCCTGGGCCCCGACCCAACTCCACTCCTGGGCCCCGAACTCTATCCACTCCTGGGCCTCGACCTTACTCCACTCCTGGGCCTCGACCTCTATCCACTCCTGGGCCCCGACCTCTATCCACTCCTGGGCCCCGACCTCTATCCACTCCTGGGCCCCGACCTCTATCCACTCCTGGACCCCGACCTCTATCCACTCCTGGGCCTCGACCTCACTCCACTCCTGGGCCCCGACCTCTATCCACTCCTGGGCCCCGACCTCTATCCACTCCTGGGCCCCGACCTCTATCTACTCCTCAGCCCCTGACCTCACTCCATTCCTGGGCCCTGACCTCTATCCACTCCTGGGCCCCGACCTTTCCTGGGCCCCGACCTCACTCCACTCCTGGACCCCGACCTCTATCCACTCCTGTGCCTCGACCTCTATCAAGTCCTGGGCCCCGACCTCACTCCACTCCTGGGCATCGACCTCTATCCACTCCTGGGCCCCGACCTCTATCCACTCCTGGGCCCCGACCTCACTCCACTCCTGGGCCCCGACCTCACTCCACTCCTGGGCCCCGACCTCTATCCACTCCTGGGCCTCGACCTCTATCCACTCCTGGGCCCCGACCTCACTCCACTCCTGGGCCCCGACCTCTATCCACTCCTGGGCCCCGACCTCACTCCACTCCTGGGCCCCGACCTGTATCCACTCCTGGGCCCCGACATCTATCCACTCCTGGCCCCGACCTCTATCCACTCCTGGGCCCTGACCTCACTCCACTTCTGGGCCCTGACCTCTATCCACTCCTGGGCCCCGACCTCTATCCACTCCTGGGCCCCGTCCTCACTCCACTCCTGGGCCCCGTCCTCACTCCACTCCTGGGCCCCGACCTCTATCCACTCCTGGGCCGCGACCTCACTCCACTCCTGGGCCCCGACCTTATCCACTCCTGGGCTTCGACCTCTATCCACTCCTGGGCCCCGACCTCACTCCACTCCTGGGCCCCGACCTCACTCCACTCCTGGGCCCCGACCTCACTCCACTCCTGGGCCCCGACCTCACTCCACTCCTGGGCCCCGACCTCTATCCACTCCTGGGCCCCGACCTCTATCCACTCCTGGGCCCCGACCTCTATCCACTCCTGGGCCCCGACCTCTATCCACTCCTGGGCCCCGACCTCTATCCACGCCTGGGCCCCGACCTCACTCCACTCCTGGGCCCCGACATCACTCCACTCCTGGGCCCCAAACTCTATCCACCCCTGGGCCCCGACCTCTATCCACTCCTGTGCCTCGACCTCTATCAAGTCCTGGGCCCCGACCTCACTCCACTCCTGGGCATCGACCTCTATCCACTCCTGGGCCCCGACCTCACTCCACTCCTAGGCCCCGACCTCTATCCACTCCTGGGTCCCGACCTCTATCCACTCCTGGGACTCGACCTCTTTCCACTCCTGGGCCCCGACCTCTATCCACTCCTGGGCCCCGACCTCTATCCACTCCTGGGCCCCGACCTCCATCCACTCCTGGGCCCCGACCTCTATCCACTCCTGGGCCCCGACCTCTATCCACTGCTGGGCCCCGACCTCTATCCACTCCTGGGCCCCGACCTCACTCCACTCCTGGGCCCTGACCTCTATCCACTCCTGGGCCCCGACCTCTATCCACTCCTGGGCCCCGACCTCTATCCACTCCTGGGCCCCGACCTCACTCCACTCCTGTGCCTCGACCTCTATCCACTCCTGGGCCCCGACCTCTATCCACTCCTGGGACCCGACCTCACTCCACTCCTGGGCCCCGACCTCTATCCACTCCTGGTCCCCGACCTCTATCCACTCCTGGGCCCCGACCTCTATCCACTCCTGGGCCCCGACCTCTATCCACTCCTGGGCCCCGACCTCACTCCACTCCTGGGCCCCGACCTCTATCCAATCCTGGGCCCCGACCTCTATCCACTCCTGGGCCCCGACCTCTATCCACTCCTGGGCCCCGAATTCTACCCACTCCTGGGCCCTGACCTCACTCCACTCCTGGGCCCCGACCTCACTCCACTCCTGGGCCCCGACCTCACTCCATTCCTGGGCCCTGACCTCTGTCCACTCCTGGGCCTCGACCTGTAACCACTTCTGGGCCCCGACCTCTATCAACTCCTGGGCCCCGACCTCTATCCACTCCTGGGCCCCGACCTCACTCTACTCCTTGGCCCCGACCTCTATCCACTCCTGGGCCCCAGCCTCTATCCACTCCTGGGCCCCGACCTCACTCCACTCCTGGGCCTCGACCTCTATCCACTCCTGGGCCCCGACCTCTATCCACTCCTGGGCCCCGACCTCACTCCACTCCTGGGCCCCGACCTCACTCCACTCCTGGGCCCCGACCTCTATCCACTCCTGGGCCCCGACCTCTATCCACTCCTGGGCCCCGACCTCTATCCACTCCTGGGCCCCGACCTCTATCCACTCCTGGGCCCCGACCTCTATCCACTCCTGGACCCCGACCTCTATCCACTCCTGGGCCTCGACCTCACTCCACTCCTGGGCCCCGACCTCTATCCACTCCTGCGCCCCGACCTCTATCCACTCCTGGGCCCCGACCTCTATCTACTCCTCAGCCCCTGACCTCACTCCATTCCTGGGCCCTGACCTCTATCCACTCCTGGGCCCCGACCTTTCCTGGGCCCCGACCTCACTCCACTCCTGGACCCCGACCTCTATCCACTCCTGTGCCTCGACCTCTATCAAGTCCTGGGCCCCGACCTCACTCCACTCCTGGGCATCGACCTCTATCCACTCCTGGGCCCCGACCTCTATCCACTCCTGGGCCCCGACCTCACTCCACTCCTGGGCCCCGACCTCACTCCACTCCTGGGCCCCGACCTCTATCCACTCCTGGGCCTCGACCTCTATCCACTCCAGGGCCCCGACCTCACTCCACTCCTGGGCCCCGACCTCTATCCACTCCTGGGCCCCGACCTCACTCCACTCCTGGGCCCCGACCTGTATCCACTCCTGGGCCCCGACCTCTATCCACTCCTGGGCCCCGACCTCTATCCACTCCTGGGCCCCGACCTCTATCCACTCCTGGGCCCCGACCTCTATCCACTCCTGGGCCCCGACCTCTATCCACTCCTGGACCCCGACCTCTATCCACTCCTGGGCCTCGACCTCACTCCACTCCTGGGCCCCGACCTCTATCCACTCCTGCGCCCCGACCTCTATCCACTCCTGGGCCCCGACCTCTATCTACTCCTCAGCCCCTGACCTCACTCCATTCCTGGGCCCTGACCTCTATCCACTCCTGGGCCCCGACCTTTCCTGGGCCCCGACCTCACTCCACTCCTGGACCCCGACCTCTATCCACTCCTGTGCCTCGACCTCTATCAAGTCCTGGGCCCCGACCTCACTCCACTCCTGGGCATCGACCTCTATCCACTCCTGGGCCCCGACCTCTATCCACTCCTGGGCCCCGACCTCACTCCACTCCTGGGCCCCGACCTCACTCCACTCCTGGGCCCCGACCTCTATCCACTCCTGGGCCTCGACCTCTATCCACTCCTGGGCCCCGACCTCACTCCACTCCTGGGCCCCGACCTCTATCCACTCCTGGGCCCCGACCTCACTCCACTCCTGGGCCCCGACCTCTATCCACTCCTGGGCTTCGACCTCTATCCACTCCTGGCCCCCGACCTCACTCCACTCCTGGGCCCCGACCTCACTCCACTCCTGGGCCCCGACCTCACTCCACTCCTGGGCCCCGACCTCACTCCACTCCTGGGCCCCGACCTCTATCCACTCCTGGGCCCCGACCTCTATCCACTCCTGGGCCCCGACCTCTATCCACTCCTGGGCCCCGACCTCTATCCACGCCTGGGCCCCGACCTCACTCCACTCCTGGGCCCCGACCTCACTCCACTCCTGGGCCCCAAACTCTATCCACCCCTGGGCCCCGACCTCTATCCACTCCTGTGCCTCGACCTCTATCAAGTCCTGGGCCCCGACCTCACTCCACTCCTGGGCATCGACCTCTATCCACTCCTGGGCCCCGACCTCACTCCACTCCTGGGCCCCGACCTCTATCCACTCCTGGGCCCCGACCTCTATCCACTCCTGGGCCCCGACCCAACTCCACTCCTGGGCCCCGAACTCTATCCACTCCTGGGCCCCGACCTCTATCCACTCCTGGGCCTCGACCTCACTCCACTCCTGGGCCCCCACCTCTATCCACTCCTGGGCCCCGACCTCTATCCACTCCTGGGCCCCGACCTCTATTCACTCCTGGACCCCGACCTCTATCCACTCCTGGGCCTCGACCTCACTCCACTCCTGGGCCCCGACCTCTATCCACTCCTGGGCCCCGACCTCTATCCACTCCTGGGCCCCGACCTCTATCTACTCCTCAGCCCCTGACCTCACTCCATTCCTGGGCCCTGACCTCTATCCACTCCTGGGCCCCGACCTCTCCTGGGCCCCGACCTCACTCCACTCCTGGGCCCTGACCTCTATCCACTCCTGGGCCCCGACCTCACTCCACTCCTAGGCCCTGACCTCACTCCACTCCTGGGCCCCGACTTCTATCCACTCCTGGGCCTCGACCTCTATCCACTCCTGGGCCCCGACCTCACTCCACTCCTGGGCCCCGACCTCTATCCACTCCTGGGCCCCGACCTCTATCCACTCCTGGGCCCCGACCTCACTCCACTCCTGTGCCTCGACCTCTATCCACTCCTGGGCCCCGACCTCTATCCACTCCTGGGCCCCGACCTCACTCCACTCCTGGGCCCCGACCTCTATCCACTCCTGGGCCCCGACCTCTATCCACTCCTGGGCCCCGACCTCTATCCACTCCTGGGCCCCGACCTCACTCCACTCCTGGGCCCCGACCTCACTCCACTCCTGGGCCCCGACCTCTATCCACTCCTGGGCCCCGACCTCACTCCACTCCTGAGCCCCGACCTCACTCCACTCCTGGGCCCCGACCTCTATCCACTCCTGGGCCTCGACCTCACTCCACTCCTGGGCCCCGACCTCACTCCACTCCTGGGCCCCGACCTCTATCCACTCCTGGGCCCCGACCTCTATCCACTCCTGGGCCCCGAATTCTACCCACTCCTGGGCCCCGACCTCACTCCACTCCTGGGCCCCGACCTCACTCCACTCCTGGACCCGACCTCACTCCACTCCTGGGCCCTGACCTCTATCCACTCCTGGGCCTCGACCTGTAACCACTCCTGGGCCCCGACCTCTATCCACTCCTGGGCCCCGACCTCTATCCACTCCTGGGCCCCGACCTCACTCTACTCCTGGGCCCCGACCTCTATCCACTCCTGGGCCCCGGCCTCTATCCACTCCTGGACCCCGACCTCACTCCACTCCTGGGCCTCGACCTCTATCCACTCCTGGGCCCCGAACTCTATCCACTCCTGGGCCCCGACCTCACTCCACTCCTCGGCCCCGACCTCTATCCACTCCTGGGCCGCGGCCTCACTCCACTCCTGGGTCCCGACCTCACTCCACTCCTGGGCCCCGACCTCACTCCACTCCTGGGCCCAGACCTCACTCCACTCCTGGGCCCCGACCTCACTCCACTCCTGGGCCCCGACCTCTATCCACTCCTGGGCCCCGACCTCACTCCACTCCTGGGCCCCGACCTCACTCCACTCCTGGGCCCCGACCTCTATCCACTCCTGGGCCCCGACCTCTATCCACTCCTGGGCCCCGACCTCTATCCACTCCTGGGCCCTGACTTCTATCCACTCCTGGGCCCCGACCTCACTCCACTCCTGGGCCCCAAACTCTATCCACTCCTGGGCCTCGACCTCACTCACTCCTGGGCCCCGACCTCACTCCACTCCTGGGCCCCGACCTCTATTCACTCCTGGGCCCCGACCTCTATCCACTCCTGGGCCCCGACCTCTATCCACTCCTGGGCCCCGACCTCCATCCACTCCTGGGCCCCGACCTCTATCCACTCCTGGGCCCCGACCCAACTCCACTCCTGGGCCCCGAACTCTATCCACTCCTGGGCCCCGACCTCTATCCACTCCTGGGCCTCGACCTCACTCCACTCCTGGGCCCCGACCTGTATCCACTCCTGGGCCCCGACCTCTATCCACTCCTGGGCCCCGACCTCTATCCACTCCTGGACTCCGACCTCTATCCACTCCTGGGCCTCGACCACACTCCACTCCAGGGACCCGACCTCTATCCACTCCTGGGCCCCGACCTCTATCCACTCCTGGGCCCCGACCTCTATCTACTCCTCAGCCCCTGACCTCACTCCATTCCTGGGCCCTGACCTCTATCCACTCCTGGGCCCCGACCTTTCCTGGGCCCCGACCTCACTCCACTCCTGGACCCCGACCTCTATCCACTCCTGTGCCTCGACCTCTATCAAGTCCTGGGCCCCGACCTCACTCCACTCCTGGGCATCGACCTCTATCCACTCCTGGGCCCCGACCTCACTCCACTCCTGGGCCCCGACCTCACTCCACTCCTGGGCCCCGACCTCACTCCACTCCTGGGCCCCGACCTCTATCCACTCCTGGGCCTCGACCTCTATCCACTCCTGGGCCCCGACCTCACTCCACTCCTGGGCCCCGACCTCTATCCACTCCTGGGCCCCGACCTCACTCCACTCCTGGGCCCCGACCTGTATCCACTCCTGGGCCCCGACATCTATCCACTCCTGGCCCCGACCTCTATCCACTCCTGGGCCCTGACCTCACTCCACTTCTGGGCCCTGACCTCTATCCACTCCTGGGCCCCGACCTCTATCCACTCCTGGGCCCCGTCCTCACTCCACTCCTGGGCCCCGACCTCTATCCACTCCTGGGCCCCGACCTCACTCCACTCCTGGGCCCCGACCTCTATCCACTCCTGGGCTTCGACCTCTATCCACTCCTGGGCCCCGACCTCACTCCACTCCTGGGCCCCGACCTCACTCCACTCCTGGGCCCCGACCTCACTCCACTCCTGGGCCCCGACCTCACTCCACTCCTGGGCCCAGACCTCTATCCACTCCTGGACCCCGACCTCTATCCACTCCTGGGCCCCGACCTCTATCCACTCCTGGGCCCCGACCTCTATCCACTCCTGGGCCCCGACCTCTATCCACGCCTGGGCCCCGACCTCACTCCACTCCTGGGCCCCGACATCACTCCACTCCTGGGCCCCAAACTCTATCCACCCCTGGGCCCCGACCTCTATCCACTCCTGTGCCTCGACCTCTATCAAGTCCTGGGCCCCGACCTCACTCCACTCCTGGGCATCGACCTCTATCCACTCCTGGGCCCCGACCTCTATCCACTCCTGGGCCCCGACCTCACTCTACTCCTGGGCCCCGACCTCTATCCACTCCTGGGCCCCGGCCTCTATCCACTCCTGGGCCCCGACCTCACTCCACTCCTGGGCCCCGACCTCTATCCACTCCTGGGCCCCGACCTCCATCCACTCCTGGGCCCCGACCTCTATCCACTCCTGGGCCCCGACCCAACTCCACTCCTGGGCCCCGAACTCTATCCACTCCTGGGCCTCGACCTTACTCCACTCCTGGGCCTCGACCTCTATCCACTCCTGGGCCCCGACCTCTATCCACTCCTGGGCCCCGACCTCTATCCACTCCTGGGCCCCGACCTCTATCCACTCCTGGACCCCGACCTCTATCCACTCCTGGGCCTCGACCTCACTCCACTCCTGGGCCCCGACCTCTATCCACTCCTGGGCCCCGACCTCTATCCACTCCTGGGCCCCGACCTCTATCTACTCCTCAGCCCCTGACCTCACTCCATTCCTGGGCCCTGACCTCTATCCACTCCTGGGCCCCGACCTTTCCTGGGCCCCGACCTCACTCCACTCCTGGACCCCGACCTCTATCCACTCCTGTGCCTCGACCTCTATCAAGTCCTGGGCCCCGACCTCACTCCACTCCTGGGCATCGACCTCTATCCACTCCTGGGCCCCGACCTCTATCCACTCCTGGGCCCCGACCTCACTCCACTCCTGGGCCCCGACCTCACTCCACTCCTGGGCCCCGACCTCTATCCACTCCTGGGCCTCGACCTCTATCCACTCCTGGGCCCCGACCTCACTCCACTCCTGGGCCCCGACCTCTATCCACTCCTGGGCCCCGACCTCACTCCACTCCTGGGCCCCGACCTGTATCCACTCCTGGGCCCCGACATCTATCCACTCCTGGCCCCGACCTCTATCCACTCCTGGGCCCTGACCTCACTCCACTTCTGGGCCCTGACCTCTATCCACTCCTGGGCCCCGACCTCTATCCACTCCTGGGCCCCGTCCTCACTCCACTCCTGGGCCCCGTCCTCACTCCACTCCTGGGCCCCGACCTCTATCCACTCCTGGGCCGCGACCTCACTCCACTCCTGGGCCCCGACCTTATCCACTCCTGGGCTTCGACCTCTATCCACTCCTGGGCCCCGACCTCACTCCACTCCTGGGCCCCGACCTCACTCCACTCCTGGGCCCCGACCTCACTCCACTCCTGGGCCCCGACCTCACTCCACTCCTGGGCCCCGACCTCTATCCACTCCTGGGCCCCGACCTCTATCCACTCCTGGGCCCCGACCTCTATCCACTCCTGGGCCCCGACCTCTATCCACTCCTGGGCCCCGACCTCTATCCACGCCTGGGCCCCGACCTCACTCCACTCCTGGGCCCCGACATCACTCCACTCCTGGGCCCCAAACTCTATCCACCCCTGGGCCCCGACCTCTATCCACTCCTGTGCCTCGACCTCTATCAAGTCCTGGGCCCCGACCTCACTCCACTCCTGGGCATCGACCTCTATCCACTCCTGGGCCCCGACCTCACTCCACTCCTAGGCCCCGACCTCTATCCACTCCTGGGTCCCGACCTCTATCCACTCCTGGGACTCGACCTCTTTCCACTCCTGGGCCCCGACCTCTATCCACTCCTGGGCCCCGACCTCTATCCACTCCTGGGCCCCGACCTCCATCCACTCCTGGGCCCCGACCTCTATCCACTCCTGGGCCCCGACCTCTATCCACTGCTGGGCCCCGACCTCTATCCACTCCTGGGCCCCGACCTCACTCCACTCCTGGGCCCTGACCTCTATCCACTCCTGGGCCCCGACCTCTATCCACTCCTGGGCCCCGACCTCTATCCACTCCTGGGCCCCGACCTCACTCCACTCCTGTGCCTCGACCTCTATCCACTCCTGGGCCCCGACCTCTATCCACTCCTGGGACCCGACCTCACTCCACTCCTGGGCCCCGACCTCTATCCACTCCTGGTCCCCGACCTCTATCCACTCCTGGGCCCCGACCTCTATCCACTCCTGGGCCCCGACCTCTATCCACTCCTGGGCCCCGACCTCACTCCACTCCTGGGCCCCGACCTCACTCCACTCCTGGGCCCCGACCTCTATCCAATCCTGGGCCCCGACCTCTATCCACTCCTGGGCCCCGACCTCTATCCACTCCTGGGCCCCGACCTCTATCCACTCCTGGGCCCCGACCTCTACCCACTCCTGGGCCCTGACCTCACTCCACTCCTGGGCCCCGACCTCACTCCACTCCTGGGCCCCGACCTCACTCCATTCCTGGGCCCTGACCTCTGTCCACTCCTGGGCCTCGACCTGTAACCACTTCTGGGCCCCGACCTCTATCAACTCCTGGGCCCCGACCTCTATCCACTCCTGGGCCCCGACCTCACTCTACTCCTGGGCCCCGACCTCTATCCACTCCTGGGCCCCAGCCTCTATCCACTCCTGGGCCCCGACCTCACTCCACTCCTGGGCCTCGACCTCTATCCACTCCTGGGCCCCGACCTCTATCCACTCCTGGGCCCCGACCTCACTCCACTCCTGGGCCCCGACCTCACTCCACTCCTGGGCCCCGACCTCTATCCACTCCTGGGCCCCGACCTCTATCCAATCCTGGGCCCCGACCTCTATCCACTCCTGGGCCCCGACCTCTATCCACTCCTGGGCCCCGACCTCTATCCACTCCTGGACCCCGACCTCTATCCACTCCTGGGCCTCGACCTCACTCCACTCCTGGGCCCCGACCTCTATCCACTCCTGCGCCCCGACCTCTATCCACTCCTGGGCCCCGACCTCTATCTACTCCTCAGCCCCTGACCTCACTCCATTCCTGGGCCCTGACCTCTATCCACTCCTGGGCCCCGACCTTTCCTGGGCCCCGACCTCACTCCACTCCTGGACCCCGACCTCTATCCACTCCTGTGCCTCGACCTCTATCAAGTCCTGGGCCCCGACCTCACTCCACTCCTGGGCATCGACCTCTATCCACTCCTGGGCCCCGACCTCTATCCACTCCTGGGCCCCGACCTCACTCCACTCCTGGGCCCCGACCTCACTCCACTCCTGGGCCCCGACCTCTATCCACTCCTGGGCCTCGACCTCTATCCACTCCAGGGCCCCGACCTCACTCCACTCCTGGGCCCCGACCTCTATCCACTCCTGGGCCCCGACCTCACTCCACTCCTGGGCCCCGACCTGTATCCACTCCTGGGCCCCGACCTCTATCCACTCCTGGGCCCCGACCTCTATCCACTCCTGGGCCCCGACCTCTATCCACTCCTGGGCCCCGACCTCTATCCACTCCTGGGCCCCGACCTCTATCCACTCCTGGACCCCGACCTCTATCCACTCCTGGGCCTCGACCTCACTCCACTCCTGGGCCCCGACCTCTATCCACTCCTGCGCCCCGACCTCTATCCACTCCTGGGCCCCGACCTCTATCTACTCCTCAGCCCCTGACCTCACTCCATTCCTGGGCCCTGACCTCTATCCACTCCTGGGCCCCGACCTTTCCTGGGCCCCGACCTCACTCCACTCCTGGACCCCGACCTCTATCCACTCCTGTGCCTCGACCTCTATCAAGTCCTGGGCCCCGACCTCACTCCACTCCTGGGCATCGACCTCTATCCACTCCTGGGCCCCGACCTCTATCCACTCCTGGGCCCCGACCTCACTCCACTCCTGGGCCCCGACCTCACTCCACTCCTGGGCCCCGACCTCTATCCACTCCTGGGCCTCGACCTCTATCCACTCCTGGGCCCCGACCTCACTCCACTCCTGGGCCCCGACCTCTATCCACTCCTGGGCCCCGACCTCACTCCACTCCTGGGCCCCGACCTCTATCCACTCCTGGGCTTCGACCTCTATCCACTCCTGGCCCCCGACCTCACTCCACTCCTGGGCCCCGACCTCACTCCACTCCTGGGCCCCGACCTCACTCCACTCCTGGGCCCCGACCTCACTCCACTCCTGGGCCCCGACCTCTATCCACTCCTGGGCCCCGACCTCTATCCACTCCTGGGCCCCGACCTCTATCCACTCCTGGGCCCCGACCTCTATCCACGCCTGGGCCCCGACCTCACTCCACTCCTGGGCCCCGACCTCACTCCACTCCTGGGCCCCAAACTCTATCCACCCCTGGGCCCCGACCTCTATCCACTCCTGTGCCTCGACCTCTATCAAGTCCTGGGCCCCGACCTCACTCCACTCCTGGGCATCGACCTCTATCCACTCCTGGGCCCCGACCTCACTCCACTCCTAGGCCCCGACCTCTATCCACTCCTGGGTCCCGACCTCTATCCACTCCTGGGACTCGACCTCTATCCACTCCTGGGCCCCGACCTCTATCCACTCCTGGGCCCCGACCTCTATCCACTCCTGGGCCCCGACCTCCATCCACTCCTGGGCCCCGACCTCTATCCACTCCTGGGCCCCGACCTCTATCCACTGCTGGGCCCCGACCTCTATCCACTCCTGGGCCCCGACCTCACTCCACTCCTGGGCCCTGACCTCTATCCACTCCTGGGCCCCGACCTCTATCCACTCCTGGGCCCCGACCTCTATCCACTCCTGGGCCCCGACCTCACTCCACTCCTGTGCCTCGACCTCTATCCACTCCTGGGCCCCGACCTCTATCCACTCCTGGGCCCCGACCTCACTCCACTCCTGGGCCCCGACCTCTATCCACTCCTGGGCCCCGACCTCTATCCACTCCTGGGCCCCGACCTCACTCCACTCCTGGGCCCCGACCTCTATCCACTCCTGTGCCTCGACCTCTATCAAGTCCTGGGCCCCGACCTCACTCCACTCCTGGGCATCGACCTCTATCCACTCCTGGGCCCCGACCTCTATCCACTCCTGGGCCCCGACCTCACTCCACTCCTGGGCCCCGACCTCACTCCACTCCTGGGCCCCGACCTCTATCCACTCCTGGGCCTCGACCTCTATCCACTCCAGGGCCCCGACCTCACTCCACTCCTGGGCCCCGACCTCTATCCACTCCTGGGCCCCGACCTCACTCCACTCCTGGGCCCCGACCTGTATCCACTCCTGGGCCCCGACCTCTATCCACTCCTGGGCCCCGACCTCTATCCACTCCTGGGCCCCGACCTCTATCCACTCCTGGGCCCCGACCTCTATCCACTCCTGGGCCCCGACCTCTATCCACTCCTGGACCCCGACCTCTATCCACTCCTGGGCCTCGACCTCACTCCACTCCTGGGCCCCGACCTCTATCCACTCCTGCGCCCCGACCTCTATCCACTCCTGGGCCCCGACCTCTATCTACTCCTCAGCCCCTGACCTCACTCCATTCCTGGGCCCTGACCTCTATCCACTCCTGGGCCCCGACCTTTCCTGGGCCCCGACCTCACTCCACTCCTGGACCCCGACCTCTATCCACTCCTGTGCCTCGACCTCTATCAAGTCCTGGGCCCCGACCTCACTCCACTCCTGGGCATCGACCTCTATCCACTCCTGGGCCCCGACCTCTATCCACTCCTGGGCCCCGACCTCACTCCACTCCTGGGCCCCGACCTCACTCCACTCCTGGGCCCCGACCTCTATCCACTCCTGGGCCTCGACCTCTATCCACTCCTGGGCCCCGACCTCACTCCACTCCTGGGCCCCGACCTCTATCCACTCCTGGGCCCCGACCTCACTCCACTCCTGGGCCCCGACCTCTATCCACTCCTGGGCTTCGACCTCTATCCACTCCTGGCCCCCGACCTCACTCCACTCCTGGGCCCCGACCTCACTCCACTCCTGGGCCCCGACCTCACTCCACTCCTGGGCCCCGACCTCACTCCACTCCTGGGCCCCGACCTCTATCCACTCCTGGGCCCCGACCTCTATCCACTCCTGGGCCCCGACCTCTATCCACTCCTGGGCCCCGACCTCTATCCACTCCTGGGCCCCGACCTCTATCCACGCCTGGGCCCCGACCTCACTCCACTCCTGGGCCCCGACCTCACTCCACTCCTGGGCCCCAAACTCTATCCACCCCTGGGCCCCGACCTCTATCCACTCCTGTGCCTCGACCTCTATCAAGTCCTGGGCCCCGACCTCACTCCACTCCTGGGCATCGACCTCTATCCATTCCTGGGCCCCGACCTCACTCCACTCCTAGGCCCCGACCTCTATCCACTCCTGGGTCCCGACCTCTATCCACTCCTGGGACTCGACCTCTATCCACTCCTGGGCCCCGACCTCTATCCACTCCTGGGCCCCGACCTCTATCCACTCCTGGGCCCCGACCTCCATCCACTCCTGGGCCCCGACCTCTATCCACTCCTGGGCCCCGACCTCTATCCACTGCTGGGCCCCGACCTCTATCCACTCCTGGGCCCCGACCTCACTCCACTCCTGGGCCCTGACCTCTATCCACTCCTGGGCCCCGACCTCTATCCACTCCTGGGCCCCGACCTCTATCCACTCCTGGGCCCCGACCTCACTCCACTCCTGTGCCTCGACCTCTATCCACTCCTGGGTCCCGACCTCTATCCACTCCTGGGCCCCGACCTCACTCCACTCCTGGGCCCCGACCTCTATCCACTCCTGGGCCCCGACCTCTATCCACTCCTGGGCCCCGACCTCTATCCACTCCTGGGCCCCGACCTCTATCCACTCCTGGGCCCCGACCTCACTCCACTCCTGGGCCCCGACCTCACTCCACTCCTGGGCCCCGACCTCTATCCAATCCTGGGCCCCGACCTCTATCCACTCCTGGGCCCCGACCTCTATCCACTCCTGGGCCCCGAATTCTACCCACTCCTGGGCCCCGACCTCACTCCACTCCTGGGCCCCGACCTCACTCCACTCCTGGGCCCCGACCTCACTCCATTCCTGGGCCCTGACCTCTATCCACTCCTGGGCCTCGACCTGTAACCACTCCTGGGCCCCGACCTCTATCAACTCCTGGGCCCCGACCTCTATCCACTCCTGGGCCCCGACCTCACTCTACTCCTGGGCCCCGACCTCTATCCACTCCTGGGCCCCGGCCTCTATCCACTCCTGGGCCCCGACCTCACTCCACTCCTGGGCCTCGACCTCTATCCACTCCTGGGCCCCGACCTCTATCCACTCCTGGGCCCCGACCTCACTCCACTCCTGGGCCCCGACCTCACTCCACTCCTGGGCCTCGACCTCTATCCACTCCTGGGCCTCGACCTCTATCCACTCCTGGGCCCCGACCTTACTCCACTCCTGGGCCTCGACCTCACTCCACTCCTGGGCCTCGACCTTACTCCACTCCTGGGCCTCGACCTCTATCCACTCCTGGGCCCCGACCTCTATCCATTCCTGGGCCCCGACCTCACTCCACTCCTGGGCCCCGACCTCACTCCACTCCTGGGCCCCGACCTCTATCCACTCCTGGGCCCCGACCTCTATCCACTCCTGGGCCCCGACCTCTATCCACTCCTGGGCCCCGACCTCTATCCACGCCTGGGCCCCGACCTCACTCCACTCCTGGGCCCCGACCTCACTCCACTCCTGGGCCCCAAACTCTATCCACCACTGGGCCCCGACCTCTATCCACTCCTGTGCCTCGACCTCTATCAAGTCCTGGGCCCCGACCTCACTCCACTCCTGGGCATCGACCTCTATCCACTCCTGGGCCCCGACCTCACTCCACTCCTAGGCCCCGACCTCTATCCACTCCTGGGTCCCGACCTCTATCCACTCCTGGGACTCGACCTCTATCCACTCCTGGGCCCCGACCTTTTTCCACTCCTGGGCCCCGACCTCTATCCACTCCTGGGCCCCGACCTCCATCCACTCCTGGGCCCCGACCTCTATCCACTCCTGGGCCCCGACCTCTATCCACTCCTGGACCCCGACCTCTATCCACTCCTGGGCCTCGACCTCACTCCACTCCTGGGCCCCGACCTCACTCCACTCCTGGGCCCCGACCTCACTCCACTCCTGGGCCCCGACCTCTATCCACTCCTGGGCCCCGACCTCTATCCACTCCTGGGCCCCGACCTCTATCCACTCCTGGGCCCCGACCTCTATCCACTCCTGGGCCCCGACCTCTATCCACTCCTGGACCCCGACCTCTATCCACTCCTGGGCCTCGACCTCACTCCACTCCTGGGCCCCGACCTCTATCCACTCCTGCGCCCCGACCTCTATCCACTCCTGGGCCCCGACCTCTATCTACTCCTCAGCCCCTGACCTCACTCCATTCCTGGGCCCTGACCTCTATCCACTCCTGGGCCCCGACCTTTCCTGGGCCCCGACCTCACTCCACTCCTGGACCCCGACCTCTATCCACTCCTGTGCCTCGACCTCTATCAAGTCCTGGGCCCCGACCTCACTCCACTCCTGGGCATCGACCTCTATCCACTCCTGGGCCCCGACCTCTATCCACTCCTGGGCCCCGACCTCACTCCACTCCTGGGCCCCGACCTCACTCCACTCCTGGGCCCCGACCTCTATCCACTCCTGGGCCTCGACCTCTATCCACTCCAGGGCCCCGACCTCACTCCACTCCTGGGCCCCGACCTCTATCCACTCCTGGGCCCCGACCTCACTCCACTCCTGGGCCCCGACCTGTATCCACTCCTGGGCCCCGACCTCTATCCACTCCTGGGCCCCGACCTCTATCCACTCCTGGGCCCCGACCTCTATCCACTCCTGGGCCCCGACCTCTATCCACTCCTGGGCCCCGACCTCTATCCACTCCTGGACCCCGACCTCTATCCACTCCTGGGCCTCGACCTCACTCCACTCCTGGGCCCCGACCTCTATCCACTCCTGCGCCCCGACCTCTATCCACTCCTGGGCCCCGACCTCTATCTACTCCTCAGCCCCTGACCTCACTCCATTCCTGGGCCCTGACCTCTATCCACTCCTGGGCCCCGACCTTTCCTGGGCCCCGACCTCACTCCACTCCTGGACCCCGACCTCTATCCACTCCTGTGCCTCGACCTCTATCAAGTCCTGGGCCCCGACCTCACTCCACTCCTGGGCATGGACCTCTATCCACTCCTGGGCCCCGACCTCTATCCACTCCTGGGCCCCGACCTCACTCCACTCCTGGGCCCCGACCTCACTCCACTCCTGGGCCCCGACCTCTATCCACTCCTGGGCCTCGACCTCTATCCACTCCTGGGCCCCGACCTCACTCCACTCCTGGGCCCCGACCTCTATCCACTCCTGGGCCCCGACCTCACTCCACTCCTGGGCCCCGACCTCTATCCACTCCTGGGCTTCGACCTCTATCCACTCCTGGCCCCCGACCTCACTCCACTCCTGGGCCCCGACCTCACTCCACTCCTGGGCCCCGACCTCACTCCACTCCTGGGCCCCGACCTCACTCCACTCCTGGGCCCCGACCTCTATCCACTCCTGGGCCCCGACCTCTATCCACTCCTGGGCCCCGACCTCTATCCACTCCTGGGCCCCGACCTCTATCCACGCCTGGGCCCCGACCTCACTCCACTCCTGGGCCCCGACCTCACTCCACTCCTGGGCCCCAAACTCTATCCACCCCTGGGCCCCGACCTCTATCCACTCCTGTGCCTCGACCTCTATCAAGTCCTGGGCCCCGACCTCACTCCACTCCTGGGCATCGACCTCTATCCACTCCTGGGCCCCGACCTCACTCCACTCCTAGGCCCCGACCTCTATCCACTCCTGGGTCCCGACCTCTATCCACTCCTGGGACTCGACCTCTATCCACTCCTGGGCCCCGACCTCTATCCACTCCTGGGCCCCGACCTCTATCCACTCCTGGGCCCCGACCTCCATCCACTCCTGGGCCCCGACCTCTATCCACTCCTGGGCCCCGACCTCTATCCACTGCTGGGCCCCGACCTCTATCCACTCCTGGGCCCCGACCTCACTCCACTCCTGGGCCCTGACCTCTATCCACTCCTGGGCCCCGACCTCTATCCACTCCTGGGCCCCGACCTCTATCCACTCCTGGGCCCCGACCTCACTCCACTCCTGTGCCTCGACCTCTATCCACTCCTGGGCCCCGACCTCTATCCACTCCTGGGCCCCGACCTCACTCCACTCCTGGGCCCCGACCTCTATCCACTCCTGGGCCCCGACCTCTATCCACTCCTGGGCCCCGACCTCACTCCACTCCTGGGCCCCGACCTCTATCCACTCCTGTGCCTCGACCTCTATCAAGTCCTGGGCCCCGACCTCACTCCACTCCTGGGCATCGACCTCTATCCACTCCTGGGCCCCGACCTCTATCCACTCCTGGGCCCCGACCTCACTCCACTCCTGGGCCCCGACCTCACTCCACTCCTGGGCCCCGACCTCTATCCACTCCTGGGCCTCGACCTCTATCCACTCCAGGGCCCCGACCTCACTCCACTCCTGGGCCCCGACCTCACTCCACTCCTGGGCCCCGACCTCACTCCACTCCTGGGCCCCGACCTGTATCCACTCCTGGGCCCCGACCTCTATCCACTCCTGGGCCCCGACCTCTATCCACTCCTGGGCCCCGACCTCTATCCACTCCTGGGCCCCGACCTCTATCCACTCCTGGGCCCCGACCTCTATCCACTCCTGGACCCCGACCTCTATCCACTCCTGGGCCTCGACCTCACTCCACTCCTGGGCCCCGACCTCTATCCACTCCTGCGCCCCGACCTCTATCCACTCCTGGGCCCCGACCTCTATCTACTCCTCAGCCCCTGACCTCACTCCATTCCTGGGCCCTGACCTCTATCCACTCCTGGGCCCCGACCTTTCCTGGGCCCCGACCTCACTCCACTCCTGGACCCCGACCTCTATCCACTCCTGTGCCTCGACCTCTATCAAGTCCTGGGCCCCGACCTCACTCCACTCCTGGGCATCGACCTCTATCCACTCCTGGGCCCCGACCTCTATCCACTCCTGGGCCCCGACCTCACTCCACTCCTGGGCCCCGACCTCACTCCACTCCTGGGCCCCGACCTCTATCCACTCCTGGGCCTCGACCTCTATCCACTCCTGGGCCCCGACCTCACTCCACTCCTGGGCCCCGACCTCTATCCACTCCTGGGCCCCGACCTCACTCCACTCCTGGGCCCCGACCTCTATCCACTCCTGGGCTTCGACCTCTATCCACTCCTGGCCCCCGACCTCACTCCACTCCTGGGCCCCGACCTCACTCCACTCCTGGGCCCCGACCTCACTCCACTCCTGGGCCCCGACCTCACTCCACTCCTGGGCCCCGACCTCTATCCACTCCTGGGCCCCGACCTCTATCCACTCCTGGGCCCCGACCTCTATCCACTCCTGGGCCCCGACCTCTATCCACTCCTGGGCCCCGACCTATATCCACGCCTGGGCCCCGACCTCACTCCACTCCTGGGCCCCGACCTCACTCCACTCCTGGGCCCCAAACTCTATCCACCCCTGGGCCCCGACCTCTATCCACTCCTGTGCCTCGACCTCTATCAAGTCCTGGGCCCCGACCTCACTCCACTCCTGGGCATCGACCTCTATCCACTCCTGGGCCCCGACCTCACTCCACTCCTAGGCCCCGACCTCTATCCACTCCTGGGTCCCGACCTCTATCCACTCCTGGGACTCGACCTCTATCCACTCCTGGGCCCCGACCTCTATCCACTCCTGGGCCCCGACCTCTATCCACTCCTGGGCCCCGACCTCCATCCACTCCTGGGCCCCGACCTCTATCCACTCCTGGGCCCCGACCTCTATCCACTGCTGGGCCCCGACCTCTATCCACTCCTGGGCCCCGACCTCACTCCACTCCTGGGCCCTGACCTCTATCCACTCCTGGGCCCCGACCTCTATCCACTCCTGGGCCCCGACCTCTATCCACTCCTGGGCCCCGACCTCACTCCACTCCTGTGCCTCGACCTCTATCCACTCCTGGGTCCCGACCTCTATCCACTCCTGGGCCCCGACCTCACTCCACTCCTGGGCCCCGACCTCTATCCACTCCTGGGCCCCGACCTCTATCCACTCCTGGGCCCCGACCTCTATCCACTCCTGGGCCCCGACCTCTATCCACTCCTGGGCCCCGACCTCACTCCACTCCTGGGCCCCGACCTCACTCCACTCCTGGGCCCCGACCTCTATCCAATCCTGGGCCCCGACCTCTATCCACTCCTGGGCCCCGACCTCTATCCACTCCTGGGCCCCGACCTCACTCCACTCCTGGGCCCCGACCTCACTCCACTCCTGGGCCCCGAATTCTACCCACTCCTGGGCCCCGACCTCACTCCACTCCTGGGCCCCGACCTCACTCCACTCCTGGGCCCCGACCTCACTCCATTCCTGGGCCCTGACCTCTATCCACTCCTGGGCCTCGACCTGTAACCACTCCTGGGCCCCGACCTCTATCAACTCCTGGGCCCCGACCTCTATCCACTCCTGGGCCCCGACCTCACTCTACTCCTGGGCCCCGACCTCTATCCACTCCTGGGCCCCGGCCTCTATCCACTCCTGGGCCCCGACCTCACTCCACTCCTGGGCCTCGACCTCTATCCACTCCTGGGCCCCGACCTCTATCCACTCCTGGGCCCCGACCTCACTCCACTCCTGGGCCCCGACCTCACTCCACTCCTGGGCCTCGACCTCTATCCACTCCTGGGCCTCGACCTCTATCCACTCCTGGGCCCCGACCTTACTCCACTCCTGGGCCTCGACCTCACTCCACTCCTGGGCCTCGACCTTACTCCACTCCTGGGCCTCGACCTCTATCCACTCCTGGGCCCCGACCTCTATCCATTCCTGGGCCCCGACCTCACTCCACTCCTGGGCCCCGACCTCACTCCACTCCTGGGCCCCGACCTCTATCCACTCCTGGGCCCCGACCTCTATCCACTCCTGGGCCCCGACCTCTATCCACTCCTGGGCCCCGACCTCTATCCACGCCTGGGCCCCGACCTCACTCCACTCCTGGGCCCCGACCTCACTCCACTCCTGGGCCCCAAACTCTATCCACCACTGGGCCCCGACCTCTATCCACTCCTGTGCCTCGACCTCTATCAAGTCCTGGGCCCCGACCTCACTCCACTCCTGGGCATCGACCTCTATCCACTCCTGGGCCCCGACCTCACTCCACTCCTAGGCCCCGACCTCTATCCACTCCTGGGTCCCGACCTCTATCCACTCCTGGGACTCGACCTCTATCCACTCCTGGGCCCCGACCTTTTTCCACTCCTGGGCCCCGACCTCTATCCACTCCTGGGCCCCGACCTCCATCCACTCCTGGGCCCCGACCTCTATCCACTCCTGGGCCCCGGCCTCACTCCACTCCTGGGCCCCAACCTCACTCCACTCCTGGGCCTCGACCTTACTCCACTCCTGGGCCTCGACCTCTATCTACTCCTGGGCCCCGACCTCTATCCACTCCTGGGCCTCGACCTCACTCCACTCCTGGGCCCCGACCTCTATCCTCTCCTGGGCCCCGACCTCTATCCACTCCTGGGCCTCGACCTCACTCCACTCCTGGGCCCCGACCTCTATCCACTCCTGGGCCTCGACCTCACTCCACTCCTGGGCCCTGACCTCTATCCACTCCTGGGCCCCGACCTCTATCCACTCCTGGGCCCCGGCCTCACTCCACTCCTGGGCCCCAACCTCACTCCACTCCTGGGCCTCGACCTTACTCCACTCCTGGGCCTCGACCTCACTCCACTCCTGGGCCCCGACCTCTATCCATTCCTGGGCCCCGACCTCACTCCACTCCTGGGCCCCGACCTCACTCCACTCCTGGGCCCCGACCTCTATCCACTCCTGGGCCCCGACCTCTATCCACTCCTGGGCCCCGACCTCTATCCACTCCTGGGCCCCGACCTCTATCCACGCCTGGGCCCCGACCTCACTCCACTCCTGGGCCCCGACCTAACTCCACTCCTGGGCCCCAAACTCTATCCACCCCTGGGCCCCGACCTCTATCCACTCCTGTGCCTCGACCTCTATCAAGTCCTGGGCCCCGACCTCACTCCACTCCTGGGCATCGACCTCTATCCACTCCTGGGCCCCGACCTCACTCCACTCCTAGGCCCCGACCTCTATCCACTCCTGGGTCCCGACCTCTATCCACTCCTGGGACTCGACCTCTATCCACTCCTGGGCCCCGACCTCTATCCACTCCTGGGCCCCGACCTCTATCCACTCCTGGGCCCCGACCTCCATCCACTCCTGGGCCCCGACCTCTATCCACTCCTGGGCCCCGACCTCTATCCACTGCTGGGCCCCGACCTCTATCCACTCCTGGGCCCCGACCTCACTCCACTCCTGGGCCCTGACCTCTATCCACTCCTGGGCCCCGACCTCTATCCACTCCTGGGCCCCGACCTCTATCCACTCCTGGGCCCCGACCTCACTCCACTCCTGTGCCTCGACCTCTATCCACTCCTGGGCCCCGACCTCTATCCACTCCTGGGCCCCGACCTCACTCCACTCCTGGGCCCCGACCTCTATCCACTCCTGGGCCCCGACCTCTATCCACTCCTGGGCCCCGACCTCTATCCACTCCTGGGCCCCGACCTCTATCCACTCCTGGGCCCCGACCTCACTCCACTCCTGGGCCCCGACCTCACTCCACTCCTGGGCCCCGACCTCTATCCAATCCTGGGCCCCGACCTCTATCCACTCCTGGGCCCCGACCTCTATCCACTCCTGGGCCCCGAATTCTACCCACTCCTGGGCCCCGACCTCACTCCACTCCTGGGCCCCGACCTCACTCCACTCCTGGGCCCCGACCTCACTCCATTCCTGGGCCCTGACCTCTATCCACTCCTGGGCCTCGACCTGTAACCACTCCTGGGCCCCGACCTCTATCAACTCCTGGGCCCCGACCTCTATCCACTCCTGGGCCCCGACCTCACTCTACTCCTGGGCCCCGACCTCTATCCACTCCTGGGCCCCGGCCTCTATCCACTCCTGGGCCCCGACCTCACTCCACTCCTGGGCCTCGACCTCTATCCACTCCTGGGCCCCGACCTCTATCCACTCCTGGGCCCCGACCTCACTCCACTCCTGGGCCCCGACCTCACTCCACTCCTGGGCCCCGACCTCACTCCACTCCTGGGCCCCGACCTCTATCCACTCCTGGGCCCCGACCTCTATCCACTCCTGGGCCCTGACCTCTATCCACTCCTGGGCCCCGACCTCACTCCACTCCTGGGCCCCAACCTCTATCCACTCCTGGGCCTCGACCTCACTCCACTCCTGGGCCCCGATCTCTATCCACTCCTGGGCCCCGACCTCTATCCACTCCTGGGCCCCGACCTCTATCCACTCCTGGGCCCCGACCTGTATCCACTCCTGGGCCTCGACCTCTATCCACTCCTGGGCCCCGACCTCACTCCACTCTTGGGCCCCGACCTCTATCCACTCCTGGGCCCCGGCCTCACTCCACTCCTGGGCCCCGACCTCACTCCACTCCTGGGCCCCAACCTCACTCCACTCCTGGGCCCCGACCTCACTCCACTCCTGGGCCCCGACCTCACTCCACTCCTGGGCCCCGACCTCTATCCACTCCTGGGCCCCGACCTCACTCCACTCCTGGGCCCCGTCCTCACTCCACTCCTGGGCCCCGACCTCTATCCACTCCTGGGCCCCGACCTCTATCCACTCCTGGGCCCCGACCTCTATCCACTCCTGGGCCCCGACCTCTATCCACTCCTGGGCCCCGACCTCTATCCACTCCTGGGCCCTGACCTCTATCCACTCCTGGGCCCCGACCTCTATCCACTCCTGGGCCCCGACCTCTATCCACTCCTGGGCCTCGACCTCACTCCACTCCTGGGCCCCGACCTCTATCCTCTCCTGGGCCCCGACCTCTATCCACTCCTGGGCCTCGACCTCACTCCACTCCTGGGCCCCGACCTCTATCCACTCCTGGGCCTCGACCTCACTCCACTCCTGGGCCCTGACCTCTATCCACTCCTGGGCCCCGACCTCACTCCACTCCTGGGCCTCGACCTTACTCCACTCCTGGGCCTCGACCTCTATCCACTCCTGGGCCCCGACCTCTATCCATTCCTGGGCCCCGACCTCACTCCACTCCTGGGCCCCGACCTCACTCCACTCCTGGGCCCCGACCTCTATCCACTCCTGGGCCCCGACCTCTATCCACTCCTGGGCCCCGACCTCTATCCACTCCTGGGCCCCGACCTCTATCCACTCCTGGGCCACGACCTCTATCCACTCCTGGGCCCCGACCTCTATCCACTCCTGGGCCCCGACCTCACTCCACTCCTGGGCCCCGACCTCACTCCACTCCTGGGCCTCGACCTCTATCCACTCCTGGGCCCCGACCTCTATCCACTCCTGGGCCTCGACCTCTATCCACTCCTGGGCCCCGACCTCACTCCACTCCTGGGCCCCGACCTCTATGCACTCCTGGGCCCCGACCTCACTCCACTCCTGGGCCCCGACCTCGATCCACTCCTGGGCCCCGACCTCACTCCACTCCTGGGCCCCGACCTTACTCCACTCCTGGGCCCCGACCTCACTCCACTCCTGGGCCCCGACCTCTATCCACTCCTGGGGCCCGACCTGTATCCACTCCTAGGCCCCGACCTCTATCCACTCCTGGGCCCCGACCTCTATCCACTCCTGGGCCCCGACCTCTATCCACTCCTGGGTCCTGACCTCTATCCACTCCTGGGGCCCGACCTCTATCCACTCCTGGGCCCCGACCTCTATCCACTCCTGGGGCCCGACCTCTATCCACTCCTGGGCCACGACCTCTATCCACTCCTGGGCCCCGACCTCTATCCACTCCTGGGCCCCGACCTCACTCCACTCCTGGTCCCCGACCTTACTCCACTCCTGGGCCCCGACCTCACTCCACTCCTGGGCACTGACCTCTATCCACTCCTGGGGCCCGACCTCTATCCACTCCTGGGCCCCAACATCTATCCACTCCTGGGCCTCGACCTCGATCCACTCCTGGGCCCCGACCTCTATCCACTCCTGGGCCCCGACCTGTATCCACTCCTGGGCCTCGACCTCTATCCACTCCTGGGCCCCGACCTCTATCCACTCCTGGGCCCCGACCTCTATCCACTCCTGGGCCTCGACCTCTATCCACTCCTGGGCCCCGGCCTCACTCCACTCCTGGGCCTCGACCTCTATCCACTCCTGGGCCCCGACCTCACTCCACTCCTGGGCCCCGACCTCTATCCACTCCTGGGCCCGACCTCTATCCACTCCTGGGCCCCGACCTCTATCCACTCCTGGGCCCTGACCTCACTCCACTCCTGGGCCCCGACCTCTATCCACTCCTGGGGCCCGACCTCTATCCACTCCTGGGCCCCGACCTCACTCCACTCCTAGGCCTCGACCTCTATCCACTCCTGGGCCCCGACCTCACTCCACTCCTGGGCCTCGACCTCACTCCAGTCGTGGGCCCCGACCTCTATCCACTCATGGGCCCCGACCTCACTCCACTCCTGGGCCCCGATCTCTATCCACTCCTGGGCCTCGACCTCACTCCACTCCTGGGCCCCGACCTCCATCCACTCCTGGGCCTCGACCTCTATCCACTCCTGGGCCTCGACCTCTATCCACTCCTGGGCCCCTACCTCTATGCACTCCTGGGCCCCGACCTCTATCCACTCCTGGGCCCCGACCTCTATCCACTCCTTGGCTCCGACCTCACTCCACTCCTGGACCCCTTCCTCACTCCACTCCTGGGCCCCGACCTCGATCCACTCCTGGGCCCCGACCTCACTCCACTCCTGGGCCCCGACCTCTATCCACTCCTGGGCCCCGACCTCACTCCACTCCTGGGCCCCGACCTCGATCCACTCCTGGGCCCCGACCTCACTCCACTCCTGGGCCCCGACCTCTATCCACTCCTGGGCCCCGACCTCACTCCACTCCTGGGCCCCGACCTCTATCCACTCCTGGGCCCCGACCTCTATCCACTCCTGGGCCTCGACCTCTATCCACTCCTGGGCCCCGACCTCTATCCACTCCTGGGCCCCGACCTCTATCCACTCCTGGGCCTCGACCTCTATCCACTCCTGGGCCCCGACCTCTATCCACTCCTGGGCCCCGACCTCTATCCACTCCTGGGCCTCGACCTCTATCCACTCCTGGGCCCCGACCTCACTCCACTCCTGGGCCCCGACCTCACTCCACTCCTGGGCCTCGACCTCTATCCACTCCTGGGCCCAGGAGTAGAAAGAAATCAAAAGGTGACGTCACAGCCAACGTGGTAAGTGATTGGCTGCTGATTGGTGAGTAGTTTTTCTTTTTCTTTATTGGTCAGTAACTTTTAACATTGTTGTCGGCAATTTAAGTGTATCTAAGGGTTAAGTCATGGCAGGACAGCTCGGTCATGTGATATGCTCCTCCTGTACCATGTGGGAACACGGGGACAACACCAGTGTCCCTGACGACTACATGTGCGGGAAGTGTGTCCACCTCCGGCTACTGACGGTCCGTGTTGCGGAGTTGGAGCTGAAGGTGGATTCACTCTGGAGCATCCACGATGCTGAGAATGACGTGAGTATCACGTGTAGCGAGTTGGTCTTACCGCAGGAGAAGGGTCCACAGCCAGCGAGGGAATGGAAGACCAGCAGGAAGAGTAGTGCAAGGAAGGTAGTGCAGGGGTCCCCTGTGGTCATCCCACTGCAAAACAGATACACTGCTTTGAGTGCTGTTGAGGGGGATGACTCATCAGGAGTGGGCAGCAGCAGCCAAGTTCATGGCACCGTGGCTGGCTCTGTTGCACAGGAGGGCAGGAAAAAGAGTGGGCGAGCGATAGTGATAGGGGATTCAATTGTAAGGGGAATAGATAGGCGTTTCTGCGGCCGCAACCGAGACTCCAGGATGGTATGTTGCCTCCCTGGTGCAAGGGTCAAGGATGTCTCGGAGCGGGTGCAGGACATTCTAAAAAGGGAGGGAGAACAGCCAGTTGTCGTGGTGCACGTTGGTACCAATGACATAGGTAAAAAAAGGGATGAGTTCCTACGAAATAAATTTAAGGAGCTAGGAGCTAAATTAAAAAGTAGGACCTCAAAAGTAGTAATCTCGGGATTACTACCAGTGCCACGTGCTAGTCAGAGTAGGAATCGCAGGATAGCTCAGATGAATACGTGGCTTGAGCAATGGTGCAGCAGGGAGGGATTCAAATTCCTGGGGCATTGGAACCGGTTCTGGGGGAGGTGGGACCAGTACAATCCGGACGGTCTGCACCTGGGCAGAATCGGAACCAATGTCCTCGGTGGAGTGTTTGCTAGTGCTGTTGGGGAGGAGTTAAACTAATATGGCAGGGGGATGGGAACCAATGCAGGGAGATAGAGGGAAACAAAAAGGAGGCAAAAACAAAAGACAGAAAGGAGATGAGGAAAAGTGGAGGGCAGAGAAACCCAAGGCAAAGAACAAAAAGGGCCATTGTACAGCAAAATTCTAAAAGGACAGAGGGTGTTAAAAAAACAAGCCTAAAGGCTTTGTGTCTTAATGCAAGGAGTATCCGCAATAAGGTGGATGAATTAACTGTGCAAATAGATGTTAACAAATATGATGTGATTGGGATTACGGAGACGTGGCTCCAGGATGAGCAGGGCTGGGAACTCAACATCCAGGGGTATTCAACATTCAGGAAGGATAGAATAAAAGGAAAAGGAGGTGGGGTAGCATTGCTGGTTAAAGAGGAGATTAATGCAATAGTTAGGAAAGACATTAGCTTGGATGATGTGGAATCTATATGGGTAGAGCTGCAGAACACCAAAGGGCAAAAAACGTTAGTGGGAGTTGTGTACAGACCTCCAAACAGTAGTAGTGATGTTGGGGAGGGCATCAAACAGGAAATTAGGGGTGCGTGCAATAAAGGTGCAGCAGTTATAATGGGTCACTTTAATATGCACATAGATTGGGCTAACCAAACTGGAAGCAATACGGTGGAGGAGGATTTTCTGGAGTGCATAAGGGATGGTTTTTTAGACCAATATGTCGAGGAACCAACTAGGGGGGAGGCCATCTTAGACTGGGTGTTATGTAATGAGAAAGGATTAATTAGCAATCTCGTTGTGCGAGGCCCCTTGGGGAAGAGTGACCATAATATGGTGGAATTCTGCATTAGGATGGAGAATGAAACAGTTAATTCAGAGACCATGGTCCAGAACTTAAAGAAGGCTAACTTTGAAGGTATGAGGCGTGAATTGGCTGAGATGGATTGGCGAATGATACTTAAGGGGTTGACTGTGGATGGGCAATGGCAGACATTTAGAGACCGCATGGATGAACTACAACAATTGTACATTCCTGTCTGGCATAGAAATAAAAAAGGGAAGGTGGCTCAACCGTGGCTATCAAGGGAAATCAGGGATAGTATTAAAGCCAAGGAAGTGGCATACAAATTGGCCAGAAATAGCAGCGAACCTGGGGACTGGGAGAAATTTAGAACTCAGCAGAGGAGGACAAAGGGTTTGATTAGGGCAGGGAAAATGGAGTATGAGAAGAAGCTTGCAGGGAACATTAAGATGGATTGCAAAAGTTTCTATAGATATGTAAAGAGAAAAAGGTTAGTAAAGACAAACGTAGGTCCCCTGCAGTCAGAATCAGGGGAAGTCATAACGGGGAACAAAGAAATGGCGGACCAATTGAACAAGTACTTTGGTTCGGTATTCACGAAGGAGGACACGAACAACCTTCCGGTTATAAAAGGGGTCGGGGGGTCTAGTAAGGAGGAGGAACTGAGGGAAATCCTTATTAGCCGGGAAATTGTGTTGGGGAAATTGATGGGATTGAAGGCCGATAAATCCCCAGGGCCTGATGGACTGCATCCCAGAGTACTTAAGGAGGTGGCCTTGGAAATAGTGGATGCGTTGACAGTCATTTTCCAACATTCCATTGACTCTGGATCAGTTCCTATGGAGTGGAGGGTAGCCAATGTAACCCCACTTTTTAAAAAAGGAGGGAGAGAGAAAACAGGGAATTATAGACCGGTCAGCCTGACATCGGTAGTGGGTAAAATGATGGAATCAATTATTAAGGATGTCATAGCAGTGCATTTGGAAAGAGGTGACATGATAGGTCCAAGTCAGCATGGATTTGTGAAAGGGAAATCATGCTTGACAAATCTTCTGGAATTTTTTGAGGATGTTTCCAGTAGAGTGGATAAGGGAGAACCAGTTGATGTGGTATATTTGGACTTTCAGAAGGCGTTCGACAAGGTCCCACACAAGAGATTGATGTGCAAAGTTAGAGCACATGGGATTGGGGGTAGTGTACTGACATGGATTGAGAACTGGTTGTCAGACAGGAAGCAAAGAGTAGGAGTAAATGGGTACTTTTCAGAATGGCAGGCAGTGACTAGTGGGGTACCGCAAGGTTCTGTGCTGGGGCCCCAGCTGTTTACACTGTACATTAATGATTTAGATGAGGGGATTAAATGTAGTATCTCAAAATTTGTGGATGACACTAAGTTGGGTGGCAGTGTGAGCTGCGAGGAGGATGCTGTGAGGCTGCAGAGCGACTTGGATAGGTTAGGTGAGTGGGCAAATGCATGGCAGATGAAGTATAATGTGGATAAATGTGAGGTTATCCACTTTGGTGGTAAAAACAGAGAGACAGACTATTATCTGAATGGTGACAGATTAGGAAAAGGGGAGGTGCAAAGAGACCTGGGTGTCATGGTACATCAGTCATTGAAGGTTGGCATGCAGGTGCAGCAGGCGGTTAAGAAAGCAAATGGCATGTTGGCCTTCATAGCAAGGGGATTTGAGTACAGGGGCAGGGAGGTGTTGCTACAGTTGTACAGGGCATTGGTGAGGCCACACCTGGAGTATTGTGTACAGTTTTGGTCTCCTAACCTGAGGAAGGACATTCTTGCTATTGAGGGAGTGCAGCGAAGGTTCACCAGACTGATTCCCGGGATGGCGGGACTGACCTATCAAGAAAGACTGGATCAACTGGGCTTGTATTCACTGGAGTTCAGAAGAATGAGAGGGGACCTCATAGAAACATATAAAATTCTGACGGGGTTAGACAGGTTAGATGCAGGAAGAATGTTCCCAATGTTGGGGAAGTCCAGAACCAGGGGTCACAGTCTAAGGATAAGGGGTAAGCCATTTAGGACCGAGATGCGGAGGAACTTCTTCACCCAGAGATGGTAAACCTGTGGAATTCTCTACCACAGAAAGTTGTTGAGGCCAATTCACTAAATATATTCAAAAAGGAGTTAGATGAGGTCCTTATTGCTAGGGGGATCAAGGGGTATGGCGAGAAAGCAGGAATGGGGTACTGAAGTTGAATGTTCAGCCATGAACTCATTGAATGGCGGTGCAGGCTAGAAGGGCCGAATGGCCTACTCCTGCACCTATTTTCTATGTTTCTATGTTTCTATCCACTCCTGGGCCCTGACCTCTATCCACTCCTGGGCCCCGACCTCTATCCACTCTTGGGCACCGACCTCTATCCACTCCTGGGCCCCGACCTCACTCCACTCCTGGGCCCCGACCTCTATCCACTCCTGGGCCCCGACCTCTATCCACTCCTGGGCCCCGACCTCACTCCACTCCTGGGCCCCGACCTCACTCCACTCCTGGGCCCCGACCTCTATCCACTCCTGGGCCCCGACCTCTATCCACTCCTGGGCCTCGACCTCTATCCGCTCCTGGGCCCCGACCTCTATCCACTCCTGGACCCCGACCTCTATCCACTCCTGGGCCCCGACCTCACTCCACTCCTGGGCCCCGACCTCTATCCACTCCTGGGCACCGAACTCTATCCACTCCTGGGCCCCGACCTCACTCCACTCTTGGGCCCCGACCTCACTCCACTCCTGGGCCCCGACCTCTATCCACTCCTGGGCCCCGACCTCACTCCACTCCTGGGCCCCGACCTCACTCCACTCCTGGGCCCCGACCTCTATCCACTCCTGGGCCCCGATCTCACTCCACTCCTGGGCCCCGACCTCACTCCACTCCTGGGCCCCGACCTCTATCCACTCCTGGGCCCCGACCTCTATCCACTCCTGGGCCCCGACCTCTATCCACTCCTGGGCCCCGACCTCACTCCACTCCTGGGCCCCGACCTCTATCCACTCCTGGGCCCCGACCTCACTCCACTCATGGGCCCCTCCTCGATCCACTCCTGGGCCCCGACCTCTATCCACTCCTGTGCCTCGACCTCTATCAAGTCCTGGGCCCCGACCTCACTCCACTCCTGGGCCCCGACCTCTATCCACTCCTGGGCCCCGACCTCACTCCACTCCTGGGCCCCGATCTCTATCCACTCCTGGGCCTCGACCTCACTCCACTCCTGGGCCCCGACCTCCATCCACTCCTGGGCCTCGACCTCTATCCACTCCTGGGCCTCGACCTCTATCCACTCCTGGGCCTCGACCTCTATCCACTCCTGGGCCTCGACCTCTATCCACTCCTGGGCCTCGACCTCTATCCACTCCTGGGCCTCGACCTCTATCCACTCCTGGGCCCCGACCTCTATCCACTCCTGGGCCTCGACCTGTATCCACTCCTGGGCCTCGACCTCTATCCACTCCTGGGCCCCGACCTCTATCCACTCCTGGGCCCCGACCTCTATCCACTCCTGAGCCCCGACCTCACTCCACTCCTGGGCCCCGACCTCTATCCACTCCTGGGCCCTGACCTCACTCCACTCCTGGGCCTCGACCTCTATCCACTCCTGGGCCCCGACCTCTATCTACTCCTGGGCCCCGACCTCTATCCACTCCTGGGCCCCGACCTCCACTCCACTCCTGGGCCCCGACCTCTATCCACTCCTGGGCCCCGACCTCACTCCACTCCTGGGCCCCGACCTCACTCCACTCCTGGGCCCCGACCTCTATCCACTCCTGGGCCCCGACCTCTATCCACTCCTGGGCCCCGACCTCTATCCACTCCTGGGCCCCGACCTCACTCCACTCCTGGGCCCCGACCTCTATCCACTCCTGGGCCCCGACCTCACTCCACTCCTGGGCCCCTCCTCGATCCACTCCTGGGCCCCGACCTCTATCTACTCCTGGGCCCCGACCTCTATCCACTCCTGGGCCCCGACCTCACTCCACTCCTGGGCTCCGACCTCTATCCACTCCTGGGCCCCGACCTCACTCCACTCCTGGGCCCCGACCTCACTCCACTCCTGGGCCCCGACCTCACTCCACTCCTGGGCCCCGACCTCTATCCACTCCTGGGCCCCGACCTCACTCCACTCCTGGGCCCCGACCTCTATCCACTCCTGGGCCCCGACCTCTATCCACTCCTGGGCCCCGACCTCTATCCACTCCTGGGCCCCGACCTCTATCCACTCCTGGGCCTCGACCTCTATCCACTCCTGGGCCCCGACCTCACTCCACTCCTGGGCCCCGACCTCACTCCACTCCTGGGCCTCGACCTCTATCCATTCCTGGGCCCCGATCTCACTCCACTCCTGGGCCCCGACCTCAGTCCACTCCTGGGCCCCGACCTCTATCCACTCCTGGGCCCCGATCTCACTCCACTCCTGGGCCCCGACCTCACTCCACTCCTGGGCCCCGACCTCTATCCACTCCTGGGCCCCGACCTCACTCCACTCCTGGGCCCCGACCTCTATCCACTCCTGGGCCCCGACCTCTATCCACTCCTGGGCCTCGACCTCACTCCACTCCTGGGCCCCGACCTCTATCCACTCCTGGGCCCCGACCTCTATCCACTCCTGGGCCCCGACCTCTATCCACTCCTGGGCCCCGACCTCTATCCACTCCTGGGCCCCGACCTCTATCCACTCCTGGGCCCCGACCTCTATCCACTCTTGGGCACCGACCTCTATCCACTCCTGGGCCCCGACCTCACTCCACTCCTGGGCCCCGACCTCTATCCACTCCTGGGCCCCGACCTCTATCCACTCCTGGGCCCCGACCTCACTCCACTCCTGGGCCCCGACTTCACTCCACTCCTGGGCCCCGACCTCTATCCACTCCTGGGCCCCGACCTCTATCCACTCCTGGGCCTCGACCTCTATCCACTCCTGGGCCCCGACCTCACTCCACTCCTGGGCCCCGACCTCTATCCACTCCTGGGCACCGACCTCTATCCACTCCTGGGCCCCGACCTCACTCCACTCCTGGGCCCCGACCTCACTCCACTCTTGGGCCCCGACCTCTATCCACTCCTGGGCCCCGACCTCACTCCACTCCGGGGCACCGACCTCTATCCACTCCTGGGCCCCGATCTCACTCCACTCCTGGGCCTCGACCTGTAACCACTCCTGGGCCCCGACCTCTATCCACTCCTGGGCCCCGACCTCTATCCACTCCTGGGCCCCGACCTCACTCTACTCCTGGGCCCCGACCTCACTCCACTCCTATGCCTCGACCTCTATCCACTCCTGGGCCCCGACCTCACTCCACTCCTAGGCCCCGACCTCACTCCACTCCTGGGCCCCGTCCTCTATCAACTCCTGTGCCCCGACCTCAATCCACTCCTAGGCCTCGACCTCTATCCACTTCTGGGCCGCGACCTCACTCCACCCCTGGGCCCCGACCTCTATCCACTCCTGGGCCCCAACCTCACTCCACTCCTGGGCCCCGACCTCTATCCACTCCTGGGCCACGACCTCTATCCACTCCTGTGCCCCGACCTCACTCCACTCCTGGGCCCCGACCTCTATCCACTCCTGGGACCCGACCTCTATCCACTCCTGGGCCCCGACCTCTATCAACTCCTGGGCCCCGACCTCACTCCACTCCTGGGCCCCGACCTCTATCCACTCCTGGGCCTCGACCTGTATCCACTCCTGGGCCCCGACCTCTATCCACTCCTGGGCCCTGACCTCACTCCACTCCTGGGCCCCGACCTCACTCCACTCCTGGGCCCCGACCTCTATCCACTCCTGGGCCCCGACCTCTATCCACTCCTGGGCCCCGACCTCTATCCACTCCTGGGCCCCAACCTCACTCTACTCCTGGGCCCCGACCTCACTCCACTCCTAGGCCTCGACCTCTATCCACTCCTGGGCCCCGACCTCACTCCACTCCTAGGCCCCGACCTCACTCGACTCCTGGGCCCCGTCCTCTATCAACTCCTGGGCCCCGACCTCAATCCACTCCTAGGGCTCGACCTCTATCCACTTCTCGGCCCCGACCTCACTCCACCCCTGGGCCCCGACCTCTATCCACTCCTGGGCCCCGACCTCTATCCACTCCTAGGCCCCGACCTCTATCCACTCCTGGGCCCCGACCTCTATCTACTCCTGTGCCCCGACCTCTATCCACTCCTCGGCCTCGACCTCTATCCACTCCTAGGCCTCGACCTCTATCCACTCCTGGGCCTCGACCTCTATCCACTCCTAGGCCCCGACCTCACTCCCAGGCCTCGACCTCTATCCACTCCTGGGCCTCGACCTCTATCCACTCCTGGGCCTCGACCTCTATCCATTCCTGGGCCCCGACCTCACTCCCAGGCCTCGACCTCGCTCTGCTCATCCTGGGCCCCGACGAAATCAGTTCCTCCTGGTTGTTGACCCGTCTGCCAAGGGAAACCTGTTATACCTAGCCACTCTATCTAGGCCCGTTTTAATATTTTTACACCTCAATCACGTCTCCCCCCAGCCTCCTCCGTTCCAAAACAACAGACCCAGCAGCTCCAATCTTTCCTCATCCCTATTATTGTCCAGTCCAGGCAACATTCTTGGAAATCTCCTCTGCACCCTCTCCAGTGCAATCACATTTTTCCTGTAATGTGGTGACCAGAACTGCACGCAGTACTCCTGCTGCAGCCTGACCAGAGTTTTATACAGTTCAAGCATAACCTCCCTGCTCTTGTATTCTATGCTTTGACTAATAAAGGCAAGTATTCCATATGCCTTCTTAACCACCTTATCTACCTGGCCTGCTACTTTCTGGGATCTGTGGACCTGCACTCCAAGATTCCTTTATTCCTCTTCACTTTTCAGTGTCCTACCATTTAATGTGTATTCCCTTGCCTTTTAGACCTCCCCAAATGCATTACCTCACACTTATGGGAGTTGTGTACAGACCACCAAACAGTATTAGTGAGGTTGGGTACAGCATCAAACAAGAAATTAGGGATGCATGCAATAAATGTACAGCAGTTATCATGGGCGACTTTAATCTACATATAGATTGGGCTAACCAAACTGGTAGCAATGCGGTGGAGGAGGATTTCCTGGAGTTTATTAGGGATAGTTTTCTAGAACAATATGTCGAGGAACCAACTAGAGGGCTGGCCATCCTAGATTGGGTGATGTGTAATGAGAAAGGACTAATTAGCAATCTTGTTGTGCGAGGCCCCTTGGGGAAGAGTGACCATAATATGGTAGAATTCTTCATTAAGGTGGAGAATAACACAGTTAATTCAGAGATAGGGTCCTGAACTTAAGGAAAGGTAACTTCGATTGTATGAGACGTGAATTGGCTAGAATAGACTGGCGCTTGATACTTGAAGGGTTAACGGTGGATAAGCAATGGCAAACATTTAAAGATCACATGGATGAACTTCAACAATTGTACATCCCTGTCTGGAATAAAAATAAAACAGGGAAGGTGGCTCAACCATGGCTAACAAGGAAATAAAGGATAGTGTTAAATCCAAGAAAGAGGCATATAAATTGGCCAGAAAAAGCAGCAAACCTGAGGACTGAAAGAAGTTTATAATACAGCAGAGGAGGACAAAGGGTTTAATTAGGAGGAGGACAATAGATTATGAGAGGAAGCTTGCTGGGAGCATAAAAACTGACTGCAAAAGCTTCTATAGATATGTGAAGAGAAAAAAATTAGTGAAGACAAACGTAGGTCCCTTGCAGTCAGATTCAAAGAAATGGCGGACCAGTTAAACACGAAGGAAGACACAAATAACCTTCCGGAAATACTAGGGGACCGAGGGTCTAGTGAGAAGGAGGAACTGAAGGAAATCCTTATTTGACGGGAAATTGTATTCGGGAAATTAATGGGATTGAATTAATGGGATAAGTCCCCAGGGCCTGATAGCCTGCATCCCAGAGTACTTAAGGAAGTGGCCCTAGAAATAGTGGAGGCATTGGTGATCATTTTCCAATAGTCTATTGACTCTGGATCGGTTCCTATGGATTGGAGGGTAGCTAATGTAACACCACTTTTTAAGAAAGAAGGGAGAGAGAAAACGGGTAATTATAGACCGGTTAGCCTGACATCAGTAGTGGGAAAAATGTTGGAATCAATTATTAAAGATGAAATAGCGCATTTGGAAAGCAGTGACAGGATCGGTCCAAGTCAGCATGGAATTATGAAAGGGAAATCATGCTTGACAAATCTCCTAGAATTTTTTGAGGATGTAACTAGTTGAGTGGACAAGAGAGAACCAGTAGATGTGGTGTATTTGGACTTTCAAAAGGCTTTGACAAGGTCCCACACAAGAGATCGGTGTGAAAAATTAAAGCACATGGTACTGGGGGTAATGTACTGACGTGGATAGAGAACTGGTTGGCAGACAAGAAGCAGAGAGTCGGGATAAACGGGTCCTTTTCAGAATGGCAGGCAGTAACTAGTGGGGTGACGCAGGGCTCAGTGCTGGGACCACAGCTATTTGCAATATAGATTCATGAGTTGTGTTAGATCTCTTAATTTTCAATGAAATGCTAACTCCGGTTGTAGTTTTAATGAAATTTTATTCTGGCAGCAGCAACAAGCTTCTGGCTTTAAGCCAGGCCTTTGTCCTTCTGAGACCACATGGCCAAAATGGCTGTTCTTATACCTGACTCAATTTACAGAAAAGACTCGCCTTTTTTGACCTTATTGGCTCAATTGATAGTCTGTTATACCTTTAATTGGCTCTGTAATGTCATGTTGATTGATAACTTAATGTGGTCTGTGTTTTCTCAAAACTGCAGTCAGGCTGTAGAGCTTGAATTCTCTATCAATCCCCCCCTTTGATTCTTTCACAAACTGAATCATAAAACATCAGGTATCACTGGTTAAACATTCTACAAAATAATTTCATACATGTTAATAGAGTGTCCTTCTAAAATTTGTTGATGTGTTTCGCCACATGTCCGGACTAGTAGCTTCCACACAAATTTATACCAACCCGAGTTCCATCGTGGCCACAATGGAAGTCTGGTTTTAGTCGGTTAATTAACCTTATTCCAATTTAATCCAAATCAATATCTTAATTCAACCAGTAAACAACCTTCCCTTAAGCATAACATACTCCTGTGCCACGTACAGATGGTCTGCTGGGACCTGCAAGGTGCCTCACCTGCGGGACAGCAGCTACAGCCGCCTGGTCGCAACAACATTTAATCAACATAAACAAACAATATAAAAGTAAAACAATTACAACAAATAGAATTAAACCTTCCATCAATGAAGTTCCTATTGAACCGAGCCATTCAGTGGCTCCACTCCACAAAGTGAATGATGGGGGTTGCTTAAGTTTTTCTACCTCCTTTTGGATATGCTCCGCTAAGTGGGTAATTTCTTCGGAGCGATCTGGGATATATGTGCAACACTCAGTTCCGAGTAGGGCACAAGTACCTCCCTTTTCAGCCAGGATGTAATCAAGGGCCAGTCTATTCTGTAGGGCTACTGTGCGGATTGCTACCATTTCTGCATTGATTTTAACTAGGGCCTCTGAGGTATCATTGGCTACCCGTTCCACAACGGATGCCATGTTAATGGATTCCCTTGCCAGTCTGGCAGTCCCATACCCGGGGATCAGAATGGCAACAAACCTCTCTGTTCCTGTGATAGCTCTCTTAGGACGGTGTAAATGTTCCGACAGTGACTTTAAATGATACATATATGGCACAATGTAGGCTAAATAGCAGGATCCCATCCAATTCTGGGGCAGCCAAGGGTAGGCCTTGTGGCCACACACCCAATAGGTGCCATTATAGGCAATGAATGTTAGCTGTTTCTTTGTCAGCAACACTCCGGGGCCTGTCCAGGCTTTTCCATCTGTTTTATTCAGAATTCCTGTTACGTTAAAAATTCCCACATCGGCCTAGTTTGGACGGTTCCGTGGCTTGATTACATTATAATTCCGGGAGCAGTTACTATATCCCATATTTTGGCCTCCTTTGATGTTTCTAATCAGACAGACCGATTCCCCCGGTCTTCCTATTCCCATTGTATTAGTGATAATAAAAAATGGGGGACGTTTGGAATTATTGTAGCACGGTTGGTATCCCCCTTCAAAGGTAGTCAGATTGTAACCTGCTGACTTCCATTTACGTGCCCAGTTTTCCGTATCCTGAAACGCATTGCCTGTTTTGTTTTGATTAATTATCCACTCAGCCATTTCCGAGATATTCAAGGGAACTGGCCTCAAGGGAATCCCTCCCTTTGAGTGAATAGGAATATGCGCACATACCCAACAACTAGAAATGTTACCTTGTTTGGCATAAATGTATGACAGATATAAAAAGGTATTTACATGTAATTCCCTTGCTATCCTACTATTTCCCTTTGGTGCAGAGGGTCGGCTAGTAAGAAGTAGGCCTATGCCTAGAATACCGACATCAGTAGTACAGTAAATTTATACATTTTGGCAAAAAGTAATTGTCCTTATTAGAATTCAGCTTCAGTTACGGGTGCTTGTTTAACGTGTGAAGCGTGGATCCAGGCTTTCTTTCCTTGGACTTTAACAGCTGCTTGGGTGGTCAATAACACTTGATAAGGTCCCTCCCACTTGGCACCCAAAGGTTCTTTATGTAACTTTTTCACATATACTCAGACTCCCGGGATGATGTCGAGTCCTCCTTCGGGTGGATTACCCCAAGCTGCCGATATCTGTCGGGAAACAGAACTAATAGCATTGGTTAGGTTCTGACAGTATGATAACAAAGTGTCACTCATTAAGTGAACATCAGCTTTCCGTAAATCGATAGTTCCTGGCAGCGACATGGGTCTTCCTGTTATAATTTCAAATGGGTTTAGACCTGTAGTTCTGTTCGGGGTTGCCCTAATGCTGCATAGCACTATTGGTAGTGCCTGGGGCCATGGTGTTCCTTCTTGGTGATATTTGGCAAGGTGTTGTTTCAGAGTTCGATTCATTCGTTCTACTTGTCCTGATGATTGTGGATGATAAGGACAGTGTAAATCCCACGTAATGTTCAGTAACCTACAGACTTCTTGGCAGACAGCACCTGTGCAGTGTGTTCCCTGATCTGAGTCAATGCTACTCGGGACTCCCCATCGGGGAATGTAATCCTTACACAAGACCTTTGCAGTGTGATTGGCTGTGGCTCTTTTAGTTGGGACAGCTCCTACCTATCCAGAGAATCTGTCGACCATGACAAGAATGTTAGTGTATCCTTGGCATGAAGGAAGAGATATATAATCAACCTGCAGATGCTGGAATGGTCCGACAGGGGCAGGGGGCCTCAGTTGGGGCATTACTGTGATGGGTCCAGAATTATTTTTCTGGCAGACCACACAGCGGTCTGTTACCAGCTGGGCATGTTTTTTAAATCCCCGACACCACCAGCTTTTCTGGAAACGTGCTGTCATCTGTTGTGAGGCCAAGTGTCCCCACGAGTGGATCTGTTGGGCTAAAAAAGGCATAAGCGCTTGTGGCGCGACTGGCTTGTCGGTAACTCTTTGTCTCCAGACACCATCTGCGCATAGCTTAATTCCTGCCTCAATCCTTGTCCATTTTTCCTCTCAGGAGCACTCGCCTTGCATTGTTTGAAGGTCTCGTGTCAGAGTCCTGAGTGCTTTCAATCTGCACATCTGTGTTGGCTCTTCTGGAGGCGGCATCTTTAGCTGCCTGGTCGGCTAGGGCGTTTCCCTGTGCTTGTGTGGTATTTTCCTTGGTATGGGCCTTACACTTCAGGATGGACACTTCCTGAGGTAATTGTATGGCCTCTAGTCAGTCTTGGACTTCTTTTCCATTTCGGATAGGTGTACCAGCAGCAGAGAGGAATCCTCTTTTCCGCCATAACAGACCAAAGTCGTGAGCGACTCCAAAAGCATAACACGAATCTGTGTAGACATTAGCTGTCTGTCCTTCTGCTATTCGACATGCTTCTGACAGGGCCCGTAACTCGGCCTGTTGTGCTGACGTTCCTGAGGGTAAACGTCCTTTTGCCACTACCTCATATAAGGTTGTAACTGCCCATCCTGCTTTTCTGGTACCATTGTCAACAAAGGAGGAACCATCTGTAAACAGGATGAGGTCTGGGTTGTGCAGAGGCTCCTCTGCTGCTAAGGCTGCTTCTTCTGTTTCTTTTAAAATCTCCACGCAGTCATGCTCTTCACATTCTCCCCCCTCTTGCTCCCTCGATTCTGACATCGGGAGCATAGTTGCGGGATTAACCGGGCTGGCCCGGACGATATGGAGATTAGGAGCTTCCAAAACTGCTGTCCAGCGGGTCCATCTAGCTGCCGTCACCTGAGACATTCTATTCATAGACAGCAAAGCATGTACGGTGTGGGGACACTTGACAATCAGCTTTTGGTCGAGGACTAGACCCGCAGTGATCATTACCACTCGACATGTAGCTTCCATGGCCCTTAGGCAACTTCCCCATCCGAGGGCTACCGCATCCAGTTTTGCCGAATAATAGCCAATAGGTCTTTGCCGATCCCCATGTTCTTGTGTCAGTATAGCTGTCATATATCCTTCTTTCTCATGGACAAACAGGGTAAATGGCTTACCACTGTCGGGGATTCCCAGAGCCGGTGCCGAACACAAAGCCTTTTTCAAACTCAGGAAGGCCTCTTGCTGTTCCTTAGTGAGGGTGATGGCTTCTTTAGAGGCACGTTTCCCCTTTAAAATATCATTCAATGGCTGAGAAAGCTGTGTGAAGGAGTCAATCCAATTTCTGTTAAAGTTACACAATCCCAAAAAAGACCTTAGTTCCTGAATAGTGGTGGGTTTTTTAGCAGCCCGAATGGCTGCAGTTCTATCCTGGGTAAGTTCTCTCTTTCCTTGTGAAATCTTTTGTCCCAGGTATACAACCTCTTCTTGGGATATTTGTGCTTTGTCGATGCTGGCTTTATGTCTTTTCAGCCGAAGGTGATCCAGCAAAGCTCGTAAATCTTGTTCATGCTGGTCTTCCGTGTTTGAAGCTAGCAGGATATCGTCTACATATTGGATGACTGTGGATGACAGGGGAGGTAATTCTCGTAAATGGCTTTGTAAAGCCATGTGGAATACCGTAGGGCTGTTATGGAAACCCTGCGGTAACCGGGTCCAACTATACTGTTGTCCTTGGACCGTGAAAGCAAACCACTGTCGAACCTCCGGTGCCAGAGGCACCGACCAAAATCCGTTGGCCATATCTATAACCGAGAAATACTTATGTTCCAGTTTGAGGCCATTAAAAATGGTGGAGGGATCTGCGACCAAAGGAGCTTTTTGATCAATACACTGGTTAGCTTTCCTATAATCGACAGTCAAACGCCAAGTCTCATTAGATTTCTGTACCGGCCACACGGGGCTATTGGAGGAGCTATGCGTTTTAATAAGCACCCCTTGTTTCTCCAATTGCCGAATAACCGGTAAGATTCCCGCGATGGCAGTTGGACTGATGGGATACTGTTTAGTGCATGGAGGCTTGGTCCCTGTAAATGACGCAGGCTCCATCTGGAGTAGGCCACAATCATTCTTATCTTTAGCCCATATCGGGTGTTCCTTCAATTCTTCTTTCTTCAAAGTTCTAATTGACCATGTCACCCGACCATCCTCAAAATGCAACGATGAATCTACTTGGATTAGAACGTCCATTTCCAAAAGGGGTTGATCTACTGGGCCTATCCAAATCGGCGTGGTTAGTTCATGTGGACCCAGCCCTATAAGTACCGGTGTTGTCCTTTTAATTTCCATTTTATGGCCCCCAACTCCATAGACTGTACGTGCCTTACCATCCAACGGCAAAAAGTGTCCATATTGTAGGGGTAAGCATGTTAATTCCGCCCCTGTGTCTAAAAGACAGTCCACATCCTTATCGCCCACCCTCACAGTTATATATAGCCCATCTCCCCTCTGTTGTATTAGTGCGAGGAGGGGGGCCAGGGTGGGCTCTAATCGTTTTTTGCTATCCCAAGTAACTCCTTCTGTTGTTGTATTGTCAGTCGCTTAAATGCTTCTATGAGGTCGTTATCTTGTGACAAGCCTGGCTTGTTGGCTGAATTGTATCCCTGGCTGCGTCCTCTTCCCCAGCCACGACCTTGCTGTTTTGCCCTGCACGTCTTGGCCCAGTGACCTTCTTTCCCACAATAATGACATTTTCCGGGTAATTTTCCTTATAACTGTTTATTGGAATCCTGGGATTTCCATCCCATAGCCTGTACAGCTCGGACTTTAGCTCCCATATCCCGATCTAATTGGTTACATCGATCCACCAATGCTGCAAAGGTAGTTCCTCTACCTTCCCAGTCCGGTAACACTACCTTAAGCATTTTGGACAGTTCTGGCTTTAGACCTGCCACGAAAGCTGCTTTCAGGGGTCCAAACACTTGTTCATCCATTTCCTCATCCGTATTATTCATACCCGAATGTTCTAGCCACGTGCATCTAAACCGTTCATCATACTCCAGGACCTCCTCTGTTCCTTTCTGTTGGCAGGCTGCAATTTTTCCCCAGTCTGCCTTAGCTGTACTGAAGGCTTGCAGCCAGTGTTTAATCGCCTCCCATCCTGCGTCTAATTCTTGCTCATTCTGCCCCAAAGCTTCATCTACCTTGTCGTGCAATTTTCTTCCCTGTGTTTTTGGCACCATTATGGTCAAAATTTGCACTCTGTCCCAGGGATGAAGTTGATATATATTTCTAAAGCGGTCCAATTGGTCCCACGTTTTTACTCCCCCTTTCTTTGGATTGGGCAATTCCTTGGACCATTTATCAATTTTCTCTGGGTCTGCCGGATCATGAACTAAGTATTCTGCATACACCCTTTTCGTCTTTTTTTTGGTTCCGCCCTCATCCGCAGTCTCTTCTGATTTGACTACAACTCGTCTTTTTTTAAACGGGGCAAAGCGCACCCCTAATTCGTCATCATCCTCCGACCCTGTATCGTCAGAGGATTCAGAATCCGTCTCTATTCCTTGGTCGTGTCTTCGGGTTTGCGCTTTTAATTTATCCAAACATGGGTACCCTGGGAATTGACCGATACATTTTCCTTTTCCTATTACTGTCTCTTGACCGAATGATTTTTTCCATTCTTTAATTTCACCTTTAAGATCTTTAACTTCCGCTTCCGACTTTTCAAGTTCAAGTCTTGTCTGTCGCAGCTGTGCACAAACAGTTTGCAATTGATCCTTTGTACTGGTCAGTCCTCGATCATGTTGGGAACGCATTATACTTTCATTCCGCTGTCGGATCTGTCCCATAACCGATAGGGACCATCTAGTTCGCTCTTCATTTTTCATACGGGTCGTTTTTCCCCAGACTCTTTTAATCTCGTCCAAGGACCATTGTCCTTTGGAGGTTCCGTACTTTTGTTCGATCTTAATACAGGTTTTAGATAAGTTGAATTGTTGCTCTATGTATTCTTTCAACTGTTCGAGGATTTCATCTATCGAAACCTCAGGTGGTACCTGCCCATCTTTAACAGTTGTAGACAATTCTTTGCTCTTATCTCCTGCTGCCATAATACTGATTTCTTTACTGGGGTCTCGAGTCGTAGCCTTTCCAGCCGATCAGTGGGTCGGTGATTAATTAACTAACACATCGCCGAAGTTTAGACGTCTGTGGGAGCTCAAGCTGACTACCAACCGGAGGGTTTGCAAACCGGAGGCTTTCAGAATCGCGTAGAAGGAGAGGCGAATTTCGACTTTTGACTGAGGACTTTTATAAAGAGGAGTCCTTACCTCAGTATGTAGGTCCGATGTCCAAAATTTAATTTCTTTCCTCAGCGATCCTGTTCGTGATGCCAAAATTGTTAGATCTCTTAATTTTCAATGAAATGCAAACTCCGGTTGTAGTTTTAACGTAATTTTATTCTGGCAGCAGCAACAAGCTTCTGGCTTTAAGCCAGGCCTTTGTCCTTCTGAGACCACATGGCCAAAATGGCTGTACTTATACCTGGTTCAATTTACAGAAAAGAACTCGCCTTCTTTGACCTTATTGGCTCAATTGATATACTGTTAACCTTTAATTGGCTCGCTGCCAAAGGTCCTAAAATGTCAAGTTGATTGATGACTTAATGTGGTCTGTGTTTTCTCAAAACTGCAGCCAAACTGCAGAGCTTGAATTCTCTATCAATTTGGATGAGGGAATTGAGTGTAATATCTCCACGTTTGCAGGTGACACTAAGCTGGGTGGCAGTGTGAGCTGTGAGGAGGATGCTAAAAGGCTGCAGGGTGACTTGGACAGGTTAGGTGAGTGGGCAAATGAGTCGCAGATGCAATATAATGTGGATAAATGTGAGGTTATTCACTTTGGTGGCAAAAATATGAAGGCAGAATATTATCTGAATGGTGGTAGATTAGGAAAAGGGGAGGTACAACGAGACCTGGGTATCATGGTGCATCAGTCATTGAAAGTTGGCATGCAGGTACAGCAGGCGGTGAAGAAGGCAAATGGTATGTTGGCCTTCATAGCTCGGGGATTTGAGTATAGGAGCAGGGAGGTCTTACTGCAGCTGTACAGGGCCTTGGTGAGGCCTCACTTGGAATATTGTGTTCAGTTTTTGACTCCTAATCTGAGGAAGGACGTTCTTGCTATTGAGGGAGTGCAGCGAAGGTTCACCAGACTGATTCCCGGGATGGCAGGACTGTCATATGAGGTGAGACTGGATCAACTGGGCCTTTATTCACTGCAGTTTAGAAGGATGAGAGGGGATCTCATAGAAACATATAAAATTCTGACGGTACTGGACAGTTAGATGCAGGAAGAATGTTCCCGATGTTGAGGATGTCCAGAACCAGGGTACGTAGTCTAAGGATAAGGGGTAAGCCATTTAGGACTGAGATGAGGAGAAACTTCTTCACTCAGGGAGTTGTTAACCTGTGGAATTCCCTACCGCAGAGAGTTGTTGATGCCAGTTCATTGGATATATTCAAGAGGGAGTTAGATATGGCCCTTATGGCGAAAGGGATCAAGGGGTATGGAGAGAAAGCAGGAAAGGGGTACTGAGGTGAATGATCAGAATGGTAGTGCAGGCTCGAAGGGCTGAATGGCCTACTCCTGCACCTATTTTCTATGTTTCGATGTTTCTATGTTATCTGGATTGAATTCCATTTGCCACTGTTCTGCCCACCTGACCAGTTCATTGATATTTTCTTGCATTCCACAGCTTTCTTCTTCATTATCAACCCCACAGCTGATTTTAGTGTCATCTGCAAACTTCTTAATCATACCCCCAACATTCAAGTCTAGATCATTGATATACACCACAAAAAGCAAGGGACCCAGCACTGAGCCCTGCGGATCTCCACTGGATACAGCCTTCCAGTCACAAAAACACCCAGCAATCATTACCCTTTGTTTCCTTCCTCTGAGCCAATTTTGGGTCCAGCTTGCCACTTTGCTTTGGATCCCATGGGCCTTTACCTTCGTGAACAGTCTGCCATGTGGGACCTTATCAAAAGCTTTGCTAAAATCCATATGCACTACATCATACGCACTGCCCTCATCGACCCTCCTGGTTACCTCCTCAAAAAATTCAATCCGGTTCGTCAAACATGACCTTCCCTTGACAAATCCGTGCTGACTGCCTTTGATTAATCCATGTCTTTCCAAATGAAGATTTATCTTGTCCCTCAGGATTTTTTCAAATAATTTTCCCACCACTGAGGTTAGGCTGACGGGCCTGTAATTACTCGGTCTATCCCTTTCTCCCCTTTTAAACAAAATGTTTAATAAGCAGCATGTGAGAAGTGGTGTCCTAGGGATCTGTACTGGGCGTCAACATATGCATTAATAACTTGGATGAAGGAGCAGAGTTCTGTATCCAGTTTTCCACATGACACGAAGTTAGGAGGCATAGTAATGTGTGTGGATGGAAGCAGGAACGTGCAAAAGGACACAGTCAGATTAAATGAGAGGGCAAAAGTGTGGTTGACGGAGCTCAATGTGGGGAAATGCAAGGTCATCCTTTTGGAGCGAAGCAATACAAATTGGAATATTTTCTTACTGGCGAAAGACGAGAAACTATAGAGTAACAAAGGAATTGAGGTGTCCAGGTACACAAATCAGTCAAATCACTAGCACGGGTACAGCACTCAATCAGAGGGGCAAATGGAATGTTGGTTTTTAAAGAACACAAAAGTGAGGAAGCAATGCTTCAGTTGTACAGAGTCCTCTGGAGCATTGCGTTCAGTTCTAGCACCGCATCTGGAGTAACTGCACTAAGTACTAGCATCACATTAGGAGCACTGAGTTCAGTTTTGGGCATTGCATCTGGAGTAACTGTGTTCAGTTCTAGCACCACATCTGAAGTAATTGCGTTCAGTTCTAGCACAGCATCTGGAATACCTCTGTTCAGTTCTGGCATCACATCTGGAATAACTGCGTTCTGTTCTAACAGCACATCTGGAGTAACTGCATTCAGTTCTAGCACAGCATCCGGAGGACTGTGCTCAGTTCTAGCACTGCACCTGGAGTTACTGTGTTCAGTTCTAGCACCACATCTGAAGTAACTGCATTGAGTTCTCGCACCGCACCTGGAGTTACTGCCTTCAGTTCTAGCACCATACCTGGGAGTAACAGCTTTCAGTTCTAGCACCACATCTGGAGTGAATGCATTCAGTTCTAGCACCACATCTGGTGTAACTGCATTCAGTTTGAGCAGCACATCTGGATTAACTGTGTTCAGTTTTGGGCAACACATTTGGAGTAACTACATTCAATTCTAACACCACATCTGGAGTGACTGTGTTGAGTTCTAGCACTGCATCTGGAGCACTGTGTTCCATTCTGGGCACTGCATCTGGAGTAACTGCACAGTTCCAGCACAACAACTGGAATAACTGCATTCAGTTCTAGCACCACATCTGGAGCACTGTGTTCAGTTCTAGCACTGCATCTGGAGTAACTGTGTTTTGTTTTGGGCACCACACCTGGAGTAACTCCATTCAATTCTACAACATCTGGAGAAATAGCTTTCAGTTCTAGCACATCTGGAGTAACTGCATTCAGTTCTAGCACCACATCTGGAGCAAATGTGTTCAGCTCTAGCACAACTGGAGCAACTGCATTCAGTTCTAGCAACACATCTGGAGCACTGTGTTCAGTTTTACGCGCTGCATCTGGAGTCATCATCATCATCATCATAGGCAGTCCCTCGGAATCGAGGAAGACTTGCTTCCACTCTAAAAATGAGTCCTTAAGTGGCTGAACAATCTAATACGAGAACCACAGTCTCTGTCACAGGTGGGACAGACAGTGGTTGAGGGAAGGGGTGGGTGGGACAGGTTTGCCGCACGCTCCTTCCGCTGCCCGCGCTTGATTTCTGCATGCTCTCGGCGATGAGACTCGAGGTGCTCAGCGCCCTCCCGGATGCACTTCCTCCACTGAGGGCGGTCTTTGGCCAGGGACTCCCAGGTGTCGGTGGGGATGTTGCACTTTATCAGGGAGGCTTTGAGGGTGTCCTTGTAACGTTACCGCTGCCCACTGGAGGCGGTGTTGAATCTCGTCGTCAATGTCTGCTCTTGTTGATAAGAGGCTCCCGAGGTATGGGAAATGGTCCACGGTGTCCAGGGCCGCGCTGTGGATCTTGATGACTGGGGGACAGTGCTGCGGGGCGAGGACAGGCTGGTGGAGGACCTGTGTCTTACGAATGTTTAGTGTAAGGCCCATGCTTTTGTATGCCTCAGTAAATACATTGACTACTGCAGCATACCCGCCAACACCTCAGTAAAACCCCAGCACTGCACGAGGTAGAAAAAGCCATAAGACAACTTAAGAACGACAAGGCTACGGGAGCGGATGGAATCCCCGCTGAGGCACTGAAGTATGGCAGAGAGGCACTGTTGGCGCGAATACAGGACCTCATCTCTCTCATCTGGAGGGAGGAGAGCATGCCAGGAGATCTCAGAGATTCAGTGATTGTGACCATCTTTACAAAAGGGGACAAGTCCGACTGCGGCAACGACAGAGGAATCTCCCTGCTATCAGCCACTGGGAAAGTCGTCGCGAGAGTCCTCCTCAACCGTCTTCTCCCTGTGACCGAGGAGCTCCTCCCGGAGTCACAGTGCAGATTTCATTCCCTACGGGGAACAACGGACATGATTTTTACAGCACGACAGCTGCAGGAAAAATGCAGGGAACAGCACTAGCCCTTATACATCTGGCGTAACAGCATTCAGTTCTAGCACCACCTCTGGTGTAACTGCATTCAGTTCTAGCACCACCTCTGGCGTAACAGCGTTCAGTTCTAGCACTGCATCTGGAGTAACAGCGTTCAGTTCTAGCACTGCATCTGGCGTAACAGCGTTCAGTTCTAGCACTGCATCTGGCATAACAGCGTTCAGTTCTAGCACCACCTCTGGTGTAACTGCATTCAGTTCTAGCACCACCTCTGGCGTAACAGCGTTCAGTTCTAGCACTGCATCTGGAGTAACAGCGTTCAGTTCTAGCACCACCTCTGGTATAACTGCATTCAGTTCTAGCACCACCTCTGGCGTAACAGCGTTCAGTTCTAGCACTGCATCTGGAGTAACTGCATTCAGTTCTAGCACCACCTCTGGCGTAACAACGTTCAGTTCTAGCACCACCTCTGGCGTAACAGCGTTCAGTTCTAGCACTGCATCTGGAGTAACTGCATTCAGTTCTAGCACTGAATCTGGAGTAACTGCATTCAGTTCTAGCACCACCTCTGGTGTAACTGCATTCAGTTCTAGCACTGCATCTGGAGTAACTGCATTCAGTTCTAGCACCACCTCTGGAGTAACTGCATTCAGTTCTAGCACCACTTCTGAAATAACAGCTTTCATTTTGAGCATCACATCTGGATAAACTGCATTCAGTTTTACCACCACATCTGGAGTAACTGTGTTCAGTTCCAGCACATCTGGAGTAACTTGGGGTAATATATTAGCATGGATAGAGGATTGGCCAACTAACAGAAAATTAACAGAAAACAGAGAGTCGGGATAAATGGTTCATTCTCTGGTTGGCAATCAGTAACCAGTGGAGTGCCGCGGGCATCAGTGCTAGGACCCCAACTATTTACAATCTATACAAACGACTTGGAAGAAGGGACTGAAGTTTGCTGATGATACAAAGATGGGAAGAAAAGCAAAGTGTGAGGAGGACACAAAAAATCTGCAAAAGGACATAGACAGGCTAAGTGAGTGGGCAAGAATTTGGCAGATGGAGTATAATGTTGGAAAGTGTGAGGTCATGCATTTTGGCAGAGAAAAAATCAAAGAGCAAGTTATTATTTAAATGGAGAAAGATTGCAAAGTGCTGCAGTACAGCGGGACCTGGGGGTACTTGTGCATGAAACACAAAAGGATAGTATGCAGGTACAGCAAGTGATCAAGAAGGCCAATGGAATCTTGGCCTTTATTGCAAAGGGGATGGTGTATAAAGGCAGGGAAGTCTTGCTACAACTATACAGGGTATTGATGAGGCCAAACCTGGAATACTGCATGCAGTTTTGTTTTCCATATTTACGAAAGGATATACTTGCTTTGGAGGTAGTTCAGAGAAGGTTCACTCGGTTGAGCTGTGAGGATGATGCTATGAGGCTGCAAAGTGACTTGGATAGGTTAGGTGAGTGGCCAAATGCATGGCAGATGAAGTATAATGTGAATAAATGTGAGGTTATCCACTTTGGTGGTAAAAACAGAGAGACAGACTATTATCTGAGTGGTGACAGATTAGGAAAAGGGGAGGTGCAACGAGACCTGGGTGTCATGGTACATCAGTCACTGAAGGTTGGCATGCAGGTACAGCAGGCGGTTAAGAAAGCAAATGGCATGTTGGCCTTCATAGCGAGGGGATTTGAGTACAGGAGCAGGGAGGTGTTACTACAGTTGTACAGGGCCTTGGTGAGGCCACACCTGGAGTATTGTGTACAGTTTTGGTCTCCTAACATGAGGAAGGACATTCTTGCTATTGAGGGAGTGCAGCGAAGGTGCACCAGACTAATTCCCGGGATGGCAGGACTGACATATCAAGAAAGACTGGATCAACTGGGCTTGTATTCACTGGAGTTCAGAAGAATGAGAGGGGACCTCATAGAAACGTTTAAAATTCTGACGGGTTTAGACAGGCTAGATGCAGGAAGAATGTTCCCAATGTTGGGGAAGTCCAGAACCAGGGGTCACAGTCTAAGAATAAGAGGTAAGCCATTTAGGACCGAGATGAGGAGAAACTTCTTCACCCAGAGAGTGGTGAACCTGTGGAATTCTCTACCACAGAAAGTTGTTGAGGCCAATTCACTAAATATATTCAAAAAGGAGTTAGATGTAGTCCTTACTACTCGGGGGATCAAGGGGTATGGTGAGAAAGCAGGAATGGGGTACTGAAGTTGCATGTTCAGCCATGAACTCATTGAATGGCGGTGCAGTCTCGAAGGGCCGAATGGCCTACTCCTGCACCTATTTTCTATGTTTCTATGTTTCTATCCCAGGGATGAGGGGGTTGACTTATGAGGAAAGGTTGAGGAGGTTGGACCTCTACTCATTGGAATTCAGAAGAATGAGAGGTGATCTTATCGAAACATATAAGATTATGAGGGGGCTTGACAAGGTGGATGCAGAGAGGATGTTTCCACTGATGGGGAAGACTAGAACTAGAGGGCATGATCTTAGAATAAGAGATCGCCCATTTAAAACTGAGATGAAGAGAAATGTCTTCTCTCAGAGGGTTGTAAATCTGTGGAAATCGCTGTATCAGAGAACTGTGGAAGCTGGGACATTGAATAAATTTAAGACAGAAATAGACATTTTCTTAAATGATAAGGGGATAAGGTGTTATGGGGAGCGGGCAGGGAAGTGGACCTGAGACCATGATAAGATCAGCCAAGATCTTATTGAATGGCAGAGCAGGCTCCAGGGGCCATATGATGTTTCTTATGTTAACTGTGTTCAGTTTTGGGCACCGCATCTGGAGTAAATGCATTCAGTTCTAGCACCACATCTGGAGTTACTGCATCCAGTTCTAGCACCACATCTGGAGTTACTGCATTCAGTTCTAGCACCACATCTGGAATAAATGCATTCAGTACTAGCACCACATCTGGAGTTACTGCATTCAGTTCTAGCACCGCATCTGGAATAAATGCATTCAGTTCTAGCACCACATCTGGAGTTACTGCGTTCAGTTCTAGCACTGCATCTGGAGTAAATGCATTCAGTTCTAGCACCACATCTGGAGTTACTGCGTTCAGTTCTAGCACCGCATCGGGAGTAAATTATTTCAGTTCTAGCACCACATGTGGAGTTACTGCATTCAATTCTAGCACCACATCGAGAGTAACTTCGTTCAGTTCTAGCACCACATGTGGAGTTACTGCGTTCAGTTCTAGCACCACATCTGAAGTAAATGCATTCAGTTCCAGCACCGCACCTCAGGAAAGATATATTGGCCTTGGAGTGGGTGCAGTACAGATTCACCAGAGAGATACTTGGATAGGAAGGGACATATTAGGAACACCCAACATGGCTTCATAAAAAAGGAGGTCATGTCTCACAAATTTAATTGCATTTTTTGAAAAAGTTACCAAGTTGGTGGGTGAGGGAATCCCAGCAGACATTGTCTACTGAGATTCCAAAAAGCTTTTGACGAAGTACCGCATAAAAAGCTTCTCTATCAGATCGGAGCCTCTGGTATTAGTAGAAATATATTGAGTTTGATTCAGAACAGGCTGGCAGGATGTGGAAATGTGGAAATGGCTGAGACCTTAAACAATTATTTTGCTTCGGTCTTCACAGTGGAAGACACAAAAACCATGCCAGAAATTGCTGGTCACGGGAATGTGGGAAGGGAGGACCTTGAGACAATCACTATCACTGGGGGGGGTAGTGCTGGACAGGCTAATGGGACTCAAGGTAGACAAGTCCCCTGGTCCTGATGAAATGCATCCCAGGGTATTAAAAGAGATGGCGGAAGTTATAGCAGATGCATTCGTTATAATCTACCAAAATTCTCTGGACTCTGGGGAGGTACCAGCAGATTGGAAAGCAGCTAATGTAACGCCTCTGTTTAAGAAATGGGGCAGACAAAAGGCAGGTAACTGTAGGTCGGTTAATTTAACATCTGTAGTGGGGAAAATGCTTGAAGCTATCATTAAGGAAGAAATAGCGGGACATCTAGATAGGAATCGTGCAATCAAGCAGACGCAACATGGATTCATGAAGGGGAAATCATGTTTAACTAATTTACTGGAATTCTTTGAGGATATAACGAGCATGGTGGATAGAGGTGTACCGATGGATGTGGTGTATTTAGATTTCCAAAAGGCATTCGATAAGGTGCCACACAAAAGGTTACTGCAGAAGATAGAGGTACGCGGAGTCAGAGGAAATGTATTAGCATGGATAGAGAATTGGCTGGCGAACAGAAAGCAGAGAGTCGGGATAAATGGGTCCTTTTCGGGTTGGAAATCGGTAGTTAGTGGTGTGCCACAGGGATCGGTGCTGGGACCACAACTGTTTACAATATACATAGATGTCCTGGAAGAGGGGACAGAGTGTAATGTAACAAAATTTGCAGATGACACAAAGATTAGTGGGAAAGCGGGTTGTGCAGAGGATACAGAGAGGCTGCAAAGAGATTTGGATAGGTTAAGCAAATGGGCTAAGGTTTGGCAGATGGAATACAATGTCGGAAAGTGTGAGGTCATCCACCTTGGGAAAGAAAAACAGTAAAAAGGAATATTATTTGAATGGGGAGAAATTACAACATGCTGCGGTGCAGAGGGACCTGGGGGTCCTTGTGCATGAATCCCAAAAAGTTAGTTTGCAGGTGCAGCAGGTAATCAGGAAGGCGAATGGAATGTTGGCCTTCATTGCGAGAGGGATGGAGTACAAAAGCAGGGAGGTCCTGCAGCAACTGTATAGGGTATTGGTAAGGCCGCACCTGGAGTACTGTGTGCAGTTTTGGTCACCTTACTTAAGGAAGGATATACTAGCTTTGGAGGGGGTACAGAGACGATTCACTAGGCTGATTCCGGAGATGAGGGGGTTATCTTATGATGATAGATTGAGTAGACTGGGTCTTTACTCGTTGGAGTTCAGAAGGATGAGGGGTGATCTTACAGAAACATTTAAAATAATGAAAGGAATAGACAAGATAGAGGCAGAGAGGTTGTTTCCACTGGTCGGGGAGACTAGAACTAGGGGGCACAGCCTCAAAATACGGGGGAGCCAATTTAAAACCGAGTTGAGAAGGAATTTCTTCTCCCAGAGGGTTGTGAATCTGTGGAATTCTCTGCCCAGGGAAGCAGTTGAGGCTAGTTCATTGAATTTATTCAAGTCACAGATAGATAGATTTTTAACCAATAAGGGAATTAAGGGTTACGGGGAGCGGGCGGGTAAGTGGAGCTGAGTCCGCGGCCAGATCAGCCATGATCTTGTTGAATGGCGGACAGGCTCGAGGGGCTAGATGGCCTACTCCTGTTCCTAATTCTTATGTTCTTATGTTCTTATGGATAAATGTGAGGTTATCCACTTTCATGGCAAAAACAGGAAGGCAGATTATTATCTGAGTGGTGGCACGTTACTAAAAGGGGAAGTGCAACGAGGGTGTCATGGTACATCAGTCATTGAAAGTCGGCATGCAGGTACAGCAGGCAGTTAAGAAGGCAAATGGCATGTTGCTGTTCACAGCAAGAGGATTTGAGTATCGAAGCAGGGAGGTCTTGCTGCCTTGGTGAGACCACACCTGGAGTATTGTGTACAGTTTTGGTCTCCTAATCTGAGGAAGGACATTCTTGCTATTGAGGGAGTGCAGCGAAGGTCCACCAGACTGATTCCCGGGATGGCAGGACTGACATATGAAGAATCACTGGATCGACTGGACTTATATTCACAGGAATTTAGAAGAATGAGAGGGGATCTAATCGAAGCTATAAAATTCTGACAGGATTGGACAGGTTAGATGCAGGAAAAATGCTCCTGATGTTGGGGAAGTCCAGAACCAGGGGTCACAGACTAAGGATCAGGAGTAGAAACATAGAAACATAGAAACATCGAAATTAGGTGCAGGAGCAGGTCATTCGAACCTGCACCGCCATTCAATGAGATCATGGCTGATCATTCAACCTCAGTACCCCTTTCCTGCTTTCTCTCTATACCCCTTGATCCCTTTGGCCGTAAGGGCCATAACTAACTCTCTTTTGAATATATCTAACTAACTGGCCTCAACAACTTTCTGCGGTAGAGAATTCCACAGGTTATGGCAGTCGGAGGCAGTGGGCGACAGTCGGAGGCAGTGGGCGACAGTCGGAGGCAGTGGGCGACAGTCGGAGGCAGTGGGCGACAGTCGGAGGCAGTGGGCGACAGTCGGAGGCAGTGGGCGACAGTCGGAGGCAGTGGGCGACAGTCGGAGGCAGTGGGCGACCCCTATCTCAGCACCATTGCCATTGAAATCTGTCATGTATGTAACCTCTATGTAACAACACTGCAATGCTGTATATACTTAAGCAATGCACACCTTGACCCAGGGGATGAACTTGTGGGAGACACTCCTTTCCTTGTCATCAAGGGAGGTCCCACGAAGGGTCATCACTTCTTGGTCCTGTGAATAAAGGTTTAGGTTCAGCACGATGCCAGGGTGCTCGCTGTGGAGTTCCCTGATGAATGCCTCCCTGCCCCTCTGGGGCATGACTACCCGGCTGCCCCATAGTAGGCAGTCAGCTTGGATGGAGAGCTCATCCATCCGCCTGTGAAATGGTCTGACCTCCTCAGGGCATGCTCCGTGTGCGGCCGCCCAATCCCCAGTCAGGAACATTTCTTAATCAGAGATAGGAGGGGACCTCTGTTTGTCCAGATTTTGATCTGGCGGGCTGTGATGGGGGAGCCTGTGCTGTCAAAGGCATCGACAGCCATGACCATCTCAGCGCTTTGTTCTGCTGCCCCCTCGGTGGTGGCCAGTGGGAGCCTGCTGAGCGCGTCAGCGCAATTTTCAGTGCCGGGCCGGTGCCGGATGGAGTAGTTATAAGCAGCCAGCGTGAGAGCCCATCGCTGTATGCGGGCTGACGCGTTGGCATTGACGGCCTTGCTGTCTGATAACAGGGATGTTAACGGCTTGTGGTCCGTTTCTAGTTCGAACCTCCTGCCAAAAAGGTAGTGATGCATTTTTTTTACACCATAGACACACAGGAGTGCCTCCTTCTCCACAGTGAGCACCCTGGCATCGTGCTGATGAAGGCCATTGCCCGGTCACATGTGTGGTGGCCGGGAATTGATTCAGACCTGGAACACTGTGTTCGCAGGTGCACGACGTGTGCCCAGTTGGGTAATGCCCCCAGGGAGACTCCGCTCAGCCCGTGGCCCTGGCCCACCAGGCCATGGTCACGTATTCATGTAGACTACGCGGGCCCGTTGATGGGAAAAATGTTTCTCATTGTGGTTGATGCGTACTCGAAATGGATCGAGTGCATCATTTTGAATTCGTGCACGACATCCACCACCGCGGAGAGTCTGCGCGCGGTCTTTGCAACCCACGGCTTGCCGGACATCCGTGTTAGCGATAATGGCCCATGTTTCACGAGCTACGAATTCCGGGAGTTCATGTCAGGCAATGGCATCAACCATGTCAGGACAGCACCGTTCAAGCCGGCCTCCAATGGCCAGGCGGAACGTGCGGTCCAAATCATTAAACAAGGCATGCTCAGGATTCAAGGACCCTCCCTTCAATGCCGCCTATCGCGCCTCCTGCTGGCCTATCGGTCCCGACCGCACTCGCACACGGGGGTCCCGCCCGCTGACCTACTTATGAAACGAACACTCAAAACTCGGTTGTCCCTCATTCACCCAGTCCTGACCAAAGCAAGCGCTCTACTCAGAACTCCTTCACGGCAAACGAGCCAAAGGTGGGCAGCGGTAACGTTACAAGGGACACCCTCAAAGCCTCCCTGGTAAAGTACAACATCACCACTGACACCTGGGAGTCCCTGGCCAAAGACCGCCCTAAGTGGAGGAAGTGCATCCGGGAGGGCGCTGAACACCTCGAGTCACATCGCCGAGAGCATGCAGAAATCAAGCGCAGGCAGCGGAAGGAGCGTGCGGCAAACCAGTCCCACCCTCCCTTTCCCTCAACCACCGTCTGTCCCGCCTGTGACAGGGACTGTGGTTCTCGTATTGGACTGTTCAGCCACCTAAGAACTCACTTTAAGAGTGGAAGCAAGTCTTCCTCGATTCCGAGGGACTGCCTATGACGATGACGATGATGATGATGATTGGGGTTTAAAGCTACACAATCTTCCTACTCCACAGAAGATGCGTCCCCTTGCTGGGTCAAGTTTCCCTGCCATTCCCATGTCAAATTGTGAAATTGTAGAAATTTACTGCACAGAAGGAGGCCATTCGGCCCATCGTGTCCGTGCCGGCCGAAAAAGACCTTTCCAGCCTAATTCCACTTTCCATAGCCTTGTAGGTCACGGAACTTAAATTGCACATCCAAGTACTTTTTAAATGTGGTGAGGGTTTCTGCCTCTATCACCCTTTCAGGCCGTGAGTTCCAGACCCCCACCACCCTCTGGGTGAAGAAAGTTCTCCTCAAATCCCTGCTAAACCTCCTACCAATTATATTAAATCTATGCCCCCTGGTTGTTGACTCCTCTGCTAAGGGAAAGAGGTCCTTCCTAGCCACTCTATCTCGGCCCCTCATAACTTTATACACCTCAATCAAGTTTCTCCTCAGCCTCCTCTGTTCCAAGGAAAACAACCCCAGCCTATCCAACCTCTCCTCATAGCTCAAATTCTCCAGTCCCGGCAACATCCTGATTAATCTCCTCTGCACCCTCTCCATTGCAATCACAATCAAATGCCATTCTTTATGCTTACTCCGGGAAACTGAGACCAGTATTTTCACTTCAGCGATTCTGGTGAACTTTAGGAACATATTGTGGAAAATTGGTGATTTATCATTGGTCAGTAAATCCGTGTTGAGGGTGTTCAGTTTTCCTACACAAGGAATGCTGAAGTGGAAGGTGACCAAACTGAGTGTCAGCAACATAATAACGAAGTAAAACCATCGTAGATGGAAGATCTTCATTTACTTTTGTTGTGTTGTTATTCCATATCCCAGATCTCCCACTCTCCTGGATTAAGAGGATGGACCCTGCTAATACAATGCAGCTCTGAAACTAGGGGCTAGACTTTCCCGAAAGTGACTAGTGGGGTGCCGCAGGGCTCATGCTGGGACCCCAGCTATTTATAATATACATTAATGTTTTGACGAAGGAATTGAGTGTAATATCTCCAAGTTTACAGATGACGCTAAGCTGGGTGGCGGTGTGAGCTGTGAGGAGGACGCTAAGAGGCTGCAGGGTGACTTGGACAGGTTAGGTCAATGGGCAAATGCATGGCAGATGCAATATAATGTGGATAAATGTGAGGCTATCCACTTTGGTGGCAAAAACAGGAAGGCAGAATATTATCTGAATGGTGACAGATTAGGAAAAGGGGAGGTGCAACGAGACCTGGGTGTCATGGTACATCAGTCACTGAAAGTTGGCATGCAGGTACAGCAGGCAGTGAAGAAGGCAAATGGCGTGTTGGCCTTCATAGCGAGAGGATTTGAGTAAAGGAACAGGGAGGTCATACTGCAGTTGTACAGGGCCTTGGTGAGGCCTCAGCTGGAATATTGTGTACAGTTTTGGTCTCCTAATCTGAGGAAGGACATTCTTGCTATTGAGGGAGTGCAGCGAAGGTTCACCAGACTGATTCCCGGGATGGCTGGACTGTCATATGAAGAAAGATTGGATCGACTAAGCTTATATTCACTGGAATTTAGAAGAATGAGAGGGGATTTCATTGAAACATATAAAATTCTGATGTGATTAGACAGGTTAGATGCAGGAAGAATGTTCCCGATGTTGGGGATGTCCAGAACCAGGGGTCACAGTCTAAGGATAAGGGGTAAGCCATTTAGGACCGAGATGCGGAGAAACTTCTTCACCGAGAGAGTGGTGAACCTGTGGAATTCTCTACCACAGAAAGTTGTTGAGGCCAGTTCATTAGATATATTCAAAAAGGGGTTAGATGTGGCCCTTATGGCTAAATGGATCAAGGGGTATGGAGAGAAAGCAGGAATGGGGTACTGAAGTTGCATGATCAGCCATGATCATATTGAATGATGGTGCAGGCTCGAAGGGCCGAATGGCCTACTCCTGCACCTATTTTCTATGTTTCTGTGGGCCCAAGTTTCCACATGATTTGCGCCTGATTTTTAGGAGCAACTGGTGGAGAACGGACTATCTTAGAAATCGCAATTCTCCACATTTTTTTTTCTGCAGTTCTAGTCAGGTAGAACAGTTCTACTTTGGAACAGAATTTTTTCTTCAGAAGGGGGCGTGTCCGGCCACTGACGCCTGATTTGAAAGTTTCCACAGTGAAAACGTACTCCAAACTAAAGTAGAATGGAGCAAGTGAAGATTTTTGTAGAACTGAAAAATCCTGTTCTACATATTAAAAAATCAGGCGCAGGTTACAAATTAGGCGTCCAGAACGAGGTGAGGGGGGGGGGGGAGGGGAAGGGAACTCATTAAATTCTACAATAAATCCTTATTTATACTTCTACAAATATTATACAAATAAATCCAACCTGAATAAACATTTATAAGCAAAGAAAAGATTAAATAAACCATCTTCCTACCTGTGTGAAAGTGCTTCAGGCAGGCCTTTCGGGACCGAAGGCTGAACGGGCCGGTCCGAGACTTCGGGCAGGGCCCGTCCCCAGCACCAGATTTACAGGTAGGTGGCGTTGGGTTGGGTCGGGTCGGGTCGGGGAGGTTCGGTTCGGGTCGGGGGGAGGGAGAGAGAGAGGGGGGAGGGAGGGAGAGAGAGAGAGGGGGAGAGAGAGAGAGAGGGGAGGGAGGGAGAGAGGGGAGGGAGGGAGAGAGGGGGGGAGGGAGGGAGGGAGGGAGGGAGAGGGGAGGGAGAGAGGGAGAGGGGAGGGAGGTCAGGTCAGATCCGATCCAGTCCGGGAGCGGGAGTCAGGTCGGATCGGGTCGGGTCGGATCGGGGGGGCGGGAGCGCGGGTCGGGTGGGGTCGGGTCGGGTCGGATCGGGGGGGCGGGAGCGCGGGTCGGGTCGGATCGGGGGGGCGGGAGCGCGGGTCGGGTGGGGTCGGGTCGGGTCGGATCGGGGGGGCGGGAGCGCGGGTCGGGTCGGATCGGGGGGGCGGGTCGGGTGGGGTTGGGTCCAGTCGGGGAGGCGGGGAGCGGGAACAGGAGCGCGGGTCGGGTCGGGTCGGGGGGTGGGGTGGGGGGAGCCTTATTCACACAGCCCCAGCGAGGCCATTGGGCCAGGGCTAGGGTCTGCGTGCTTCGGGCCCCTCCCACACAGTTTCGGGCGCCTGGAGCTACTGCACATGCGTGCCGACTGTAGCGCGCATGTGCAGAGGTCCCGGCACTGTTTTCGGCGCAGGGTCCTAGCTCCGCCCCCCCCACAGCTCGTGCTGCGCCGCGCCGAGGGCCAGAGGACCTGCAGGTAGGTGGAGAATACCGAGGATTTTTTTTGGCACACTTTGTGGTGCCTAAAACGGGTATCCAGGTCGGGACTGTGCCGTTCTAGGCACGTGTGGAAACTTGGGCCCTATGTTTCTATGTTTCTAAAGCCCCTCAACGCCCGATTGCCCGCTGAGAAGCACCGCTAACGTTCGGCGAAAAAAGCTGGCGAGAATTTAATTTTACATTTTAAAGTAAGTAAAACTAATCGCCCGGCAATAAAATGGCCGTCGCTCACTCATTGTCGGCGGGTTTCTCGGGGGAAAAGTGGAAAGTTAGCAACATGGGCGGTCGATACCGGAATGGACGGTAAGTAGTAAAATTTAGTCCGAGGCTGCGGTTGGGCCTAGGGAGGGGGGAAACTTTTGTAAAAATTATCATTAAATAAAAAGGTACAAAGCATTGCCAAGGCAGTTTTAACCCTAATCGCCGTGGTAATATTTTAAATCAATAGTTAAAGAACCTTTCACTGACCTTTCTTTGTAGGGCCCCCCCCCCCCTTTACCACCCTGTTTAAGCAGCGTTTACAGGGCGGGGCTCTCGACGATCTGGGGGCCGGCGGTTGAGGCCAGACTTACGCCCTGGCAGTTGTTCTCGGCGTTGCACGTGGGCGGTCTGGTCCCGGCGGGCGACTTCAGATGCGGGCGATATCAAGACAAAAAACTTGCGTGGAAACTCGCGCCGGGCGGAAAACCAGCTGTAACGCCAAGAAAACCGCCAACACTGAAGCGGAATGTCTGGCCCTAGGGTCCTGAGAGGAGACAGGAAGCTCCAGGGTAAGGTTATAACTCCAGTTGTGCCCTCCTCTTCCATGGGGAAGAGCCTGGTCTTTGCGAGGCAATAATGTGAGTAAGATTAGCACCAGGAAAGCATAGGCAATATTATCAAAGTGGAGAGGAGATGAGGGAGCATCTTGAGAGTGCATGATCCCTAGCAGCTATTCCCATCACTTAAGTGTAGCTAAGAACATTAGAATTAGGAGCAGGACTAGGCCATAGGTCCTGCTACAGTTGTACAGGGTATTGGTGAGGCCACACCTGGAATACTGTCGTGCAGTTCTGGTTTCCATATTTACGAAAGGATATACTTGCTTTGGAGCTAGTTCAGAGAAGGTTCACTCGGTTGATTCCGGAGATGAGAGGGTTGACTTATGAGGAAAGGTTGAGGAGGTTGGGCCTCCACTCATTGGAGTTCAGAAGAATGAGAGGTGATCTTATCGAAACGTATAATGTTATGAGGGGGTTTGACAAGGTGGATGCAGAGAGGATGTTTCCACTGATGGGGGAGACTAGAACTAGGGGGCATAATCTTAGAATAACCGGCCGCCCATTTAAAACTGAGATGAGGAGGAATTTCTTCTCTCAGAGGGTTGTCAATCTGGAATTTGCTGCCTCAGAGAGCTGTGGAAGCCGGGACATTGAATAAATTTAAGACAGAAACAGACAGTTTCTTAAATGATAAGGGATTAAGGGGTTATGGGGAGCGGGCAGGGAAGTGGACCTGAGTCCATGATCGGATCAGCCATGATCGTATTAAATGGCGGAGCAGGCTCGAGGGGTCTCGAGTATGGCCTAGTCCTGCTCCTATTCTTATGTTATAAATCCACTTTCCTGCACTATCCCCATGTCCCTTGATTCTCTTACTATCCCAAAATCTATCGATCTCTACCTTGAATATACTCAACGACTGAGCCTCCACCGTTTAGTTTAATTAAGTGGGTATCAGACTCCTCCGAGCATTAGAAAATTGTGGGTTCAAACTCCTGGACTTCAAGGGTTATGTTACGGGGAGAGATTACACAAATTAGGGTTGTGTTCCCTAGAATTTAGAAAGTGAGGGATGATTTAATCAAAGTTTTCAGGATATTAAGGGGAACAGACAGGGTAGATAGAGAGAGACGATTCCCGCTGATTGTGGATTCTAGGACTGGGGGGCATAGACTAAAAGATTAGAGCCAGACCTTTCAGGAGTGAAATTAGGAAACACTTCGACACACAAAGGGTGGTCGAGGTTTGGAACTCTCTTCCACAAACGGCAATTGATACTCGATCAATTGTTAATTTTAAATCTGAGATTGATAGCTTTCTGTTAAACAAAGGTATTAAGGGATACGGGGCAAAGGCAGGAATAGGGAGTGAAGTCACAGATCAGCCACGATCTCATTGAATGGCAGAACAGGCTCGAGCTGCTGAATGGTTTTCCTCCTGTTCCGATATTCCATGTAAGCACTTTGAACTCAAAATCTAGGCTGACACTCCAATGTAGTGCTGAGAGAATGCTGCATTGTTGGAGGAGTCATGTTTTGGATCAGATATCAAACCGAGACCCCGTTTGCCTGTTCTGATAGTTCATGTGTAGAGGGATGCGCTCAGGGCCCAGGAGAGGCGTGAGTTTGGGGCCAGCACGGGCCCAGCCCACACTGTGCGATATGTGTGCGCACTAGGTCCGTGCAGCAGAGCAGGTCTCCAGTCGTCTTGGTGGTAAAAACAGAGAGACAGACTATTATCTGAATGGTGACAGATTAGGAAAAGGGGAGGTGCAAAGAGACCTGGGTGTCATGGTACATCAGTCATTGAAGGTTGGCATGCAGGTGCAGCAGGCGGTTAAGAAAGCAAATGGCATGTTGGCCTTCATAGCAAGGGGATTTGAGTACAGGGGCAGGGAGGTGTTGCTACAGTTGTACAGGGCATTGGTGAGGCCACACCTGGAGTATTGTGTACAGTTTTGGTCTCCTAACCTGAGGAAGGACATTCTTGCTATTGAGGGAGTGCAGCGAAGGTTCACCAGACTGATTCCCGGGATGGCGGGACTGACCTATCAAGAAAGACTGGATCAACTGGGCTTGTATTCACTGGAGTTCAGAAGAATGAGAGGGGACCTCATAGAAACATATAAAATTCTGACGGGGTTAGACAGGTTAGATGCAGGAAGAATGTTCCCAATGTTGGGGAAGTCCAGAACCAGGGGTCACAGTCTAAGGATAAGGGGTAAGCCATTTAGGACCGAGATGCGGAGGAACTTCTTCACCCAGAGAGTGGTGAACCTGTGGAATTCTCTACCACAGAAAGTTGTTGAGGCCAATATATTCAAAAAGGAGTTAGATGAGGTCCTTACTGCTAGGGGGATCAAGGGGTATGGCGAGAAAGCAGGAATGGGGTACTGAAGTTGAATGTTCAGCCATGAACTCATTGAATGGCGGTGCAGGCTAGAAGGGCCGAATGGCCTACTCCTGCACCTATTTTCTAACCCTTGCCACTGGACCAAGACCCAGCTCTGTCAAGCCCCGTGTGAAACATAGAAACATAGAAAATAGGTGCAGGAGTAGGCCATTCGGCCCTTCGAGCCTGCACCACCATTCAATAAGATCATGGCTGATCATTCACCTCAGTACCCCTTTCCTGCTTTCTCTCCATACCCCTTGATCCCTTTAGCTGTAAGGGCCATATCTAACTCCCTCTTGAATATATCCAATGAACTGGCATTACTGGTGGCTGGTGTGCAACGGTCACCCCACGTTAAAAATATCCAGGCACAGGCATCTTCCACCCTTCAGGATGTAGTTCGGGATCTGGAATATTAGGTCCTTCATTGAAACACCTGTGAACTCATCCCTTTTTGGCGTGGAAGCAAGTCATCCTCGCTTCGAGGGACCGCCAATGATGACGATGAAAGATCAAATAGCACTATTGACAGATGATCAGGGGAATTCTCCCAGTACCTTGGCTAACATTTTTCCCATGAGCAGCGCCACCAATGACAGATTTATTTTCAATCTAATGGTTGCAGGAGGACGTTGGAGCAGGACACAGCTTCATCACTTGGGCTGGGAACAGGGCGTTAAAACTGGGGCCAAATTGATGGGTGGCTCTCGCTGAACACACACGGTTGATCCATGTCAGTCTGTGCTTCAGTAATCCCATGAACCCATGCACTGGCATCTTCACAGAACTGGCGTGGAGGCCACCTTCTTGATAAATTCATCAATTATTTAGCAAAGAACGTTGGATAGAATCACGGAATAATACATGGTGCATTTAGATTGTGATTTCAGCTCAAAATAACCACTGTCTTTGGGCTCAATTTTCCCCAAAGCATTTTTTTTGGTGAACTTGAAGAATTACGTCCGATTTTTGGGGGGGCCTAAGTACGCCAAAAAATATATATTTTAAGTTTCCCCGTTGGATTTCTTCATTTTGGCACGGCGTAACCCGACCTTTAGTTTTGGGGGCTCTCTCACTCTCACTCTCTCTCTCGCTCTGTGTGTGTGAGCCAGGGACCAAGAATGGGACCGACCGGGAGAATGGGGACCAAGAATGGGACCGGACCGGGAGAATAGGGACCGAGAATGGGATCAGACCGGGAGGATGGGGACCGAGAATGGGACCGACCGGGAGAATGGGGACCGAGAATGGGACCGGACCGGGAGAATGGGGACCGAGAATGGGACCGGACCGGAGAATGGGGACCGAGAATGGGACCGGACCGGGAGAATGGGGACCGAGAATGGGACCGACCGGGAGAATGGGGACCGAGAATGGGACCGGACCGGGAGAATGGGGACCGAGAATGGGACCGGACCGGAGAATGGGGACCGAGAATGGGACCGGACCGGGAGAATGGGGACCGAGAATGGGACCGACCGGGAGAATGGGGACCGAGAATGGGACCGGACCGGAGAATGGGGACCGAGAATGGGACCGGACCGGAGAATGGGGACCGAGAATGGGACCGGACCAGGAGAATGGGGACCGAGAATGGGACCGACCAGAAGAATGGGGACCGAGAATTGGACCGGACCGGGACCGACAAGCCCTTCGGGCGGGATTGGATGTAAGTTGCTGCTATGTATTTTTCAATTCTTTCACTGTGTCCGGGCATCTGCTGCGCCGATTTCCTTAACTCTCCGGAAGGTTTTTCTATAGAGGCCACATACGCTGGCCTAAGCAGAACTGGAGTAACTCTCAGCTTAAATGGCCAGAATTGGTGTAGGTGGCAGGTTACGCCCCCTTTGGCTGAAAAAGACTGACCTATAAGAACATAAGAACATAAGAATTAGGAACAGGAGTAGGCCATCTAGCCCCTCGAGCCTGCTCCGCCATTCAACAAGATCATGGCTGATCTGGCCGTGGACTCAGTTCCACTTACCCGCCCGCTCCCCGTAACCCTTAATTCCCTTATTGGTTAAAAATCTATCTATCTGTGATTTGAATACATTCAATGAGCTAGCCTCAACTGCTTCCTTGGGCAGAGAATTCCACAGATTCACAACCCTCAGGGAGAAGAAATTCCTTCTCAACTCGGTTTTAAATTGGCTCGCCTGTATTTTGAGGCTGTGCCCCTAGTTCTAGTCTCCCCGACCAGTGGAAACAACCTCTCTGCCTCTATCTTGTCTATCCCTTTCATTATTTTAAATGTTTCTATAAGATCACCCCTCATCCTTCTGAACTCCAACGAGTAAAGACCCAGTCTACTCAATCTATCATCATAAAGTAACCCTCCCTCATCTCCGGAATCAGCCGAGTGAATCGTCTCTGTACCCCCTCCAAAGCCAGTCTATCCTTCCTTAAGTAAGGTGACCAAAACTGCACGCAGTACTCCAGGTGCGGCCTTACCAATACCCCATATAGTTGCAGCAGGACCTCCCTGCTTTTGTACTCCATCCCTCTCGCAATGAAGTACCAACATTCCATTTGCCTTCCTGATTACCTGATGCACCTGCAAATGAAATTTTTGGGATTCATGCACAAGGACCCCCAGGTCCCTCTGCACCGCAGCATGTTGTAATTTCTCCCCATTCAAATAATATTCCCTTTTACTGTTTTTTTTCCCAAGGTGGATGACCTCACACTTTCCGACATTGTATTCCATCTGCCAAACCTTAGCCCATTCGCTTAACCTATCCAAATCTCTTTGCAGCCTCTCTGTGTCCTCTACACAACCCGCTTTCCCACTAATCTTTGTGTCATCTGCAAATTTTGTTACACTACACTCCGTCCCCTCTTCCAAGTCATCTATGTATATTGTAAACAGTTGTGGTCCCAGCACCGATCCCTGTGGCACACCACTAACCACCGATTTCCAACCCGAAAAGGACCCATTTATCCCGACTCTCTGCTTTCTGTTAAACAGCCAATTCTCTATCCACGCTAATACATTTCCTCTGACTCCGCGAACCTTTATCTTCTGCAGTAACCTTTTGTGTGGCACCTTATCGAATGCTTTTTGGAAATCTAAATACACCACATTCTTCGGTACACCTCTATCCACCATTCTCGTTATATCCTCAAAGAATTCCAGTAAATTAGTTAAACATGATTTCCCCTTCATGAATCCATGTTGCGTCTGCTTGATTGCACTATTCCTATCTAGATGTCCCGTTATTTCTTCCTTAATGATAGTTTCAAGCATTTTCCCCACTACAGATGTTAAACTAACCGGCCTATAGTTACCTGCCTTTTGTCTGCCCCCTTTTTTAAACAGAGGCGTTACATTAGCTGCTTTCCAATCCGCTGGTACCTCCCCAGAGTCCAGAGAATTTTGGTAGATTATAACAAATGCATCTGCTATAACTTCTGCCATCTCTTTTAATACCCTGGGATGCATTTCATCAGGACCAGGGGACTTGTCTACCTTGTGTCCCATTTGCCTGTCCAGCACTACCCCCCTAGTGATAGTGATTGTCTCAAGGTCTTCCCTTTCCACATTCCTGTGACCAGCAATTTCTGGCATGGTTTTTGTGTCTTCCACTGTGAAGACCGAAGCAAAATAATTGTTTAAGTTCTCAGCCATTTCCACATTTCCCATTATTAAATCCCCCTTCTTCTAAGCGACCAACATTTACTTTAGTCACTCTTTTCCGTTTTATATATCTATAAAAGCTTTTACTATCTGTTTTTATGTTTTGCGCAAGTTTACCTTCGTAATCTATCTTTCCTTTCTTTATTATTTTTTTAGTCATTCTTTGCTGTTGTTTAAAATTTTCCCAATCTTCTAGTTTCCCACTAACCTTGGCCACCTTATACGCATTGGTCTTTAATTTGATACTCTCCTTTATTTTCTTGGTTAACCACGGCTGGTTATCCCTTCTCTTACTGCCCTTCTTTTTCACTGGAATATATTTTTGTTGCGCACTATGAAAGAGCTCCTTAAAAGTCCTCCACTGTTTAGTCTGTGTTTCCAGTCTACTTTAGCCAACTCTGCCCCTTTGTTTAAGCATAGTATGCTCGTTTCTGACACAACTTCCTCACCCTCAATCTGTATTACAAATTCAACCATACTGTGATCACTCATTCCGAGAGGATCTTTTACTAGGAGATCGTTTATTATTCCTGTCTCATTACACAGGACCAGATCTAAAATAGCTTGCTCCCTTGTAGGTTCTGTAACATACTGTTCTAAGAAACAATCCCGTATGCATTCTATGAATTCCTCCTCCAAGCTACCCCGTGCGATTTGATTTGACCAATCGATATGTAGGTTAAAATCCCCCATGACTACTACCGTTCTTTTTTCACATGCCTCCATTATTCCCTTGATTATTGCCCGCCCCACCGTGAAGTTATTATTTGGGGGCCTTTAAACTACGCCCACCAGTGACTTTTTCCCCTTACTATCTCTAATCTCCAACCACAATGATTCAACATTTTGTTCATTAGAGCCAATATCATCTCTCACAACTGCCCTGATATCATCCTTTATTAACAGAGCTACCCCACCTCCTTTCCCTTCTTGTCTATCTTTCCGAATCGTCAGATACCCCTGTATGTTTAATTCCCAGTCTTGGCCACCTGCAACCACGTTTCTGTAATGGCCACCAAATCATACCCATTTGTTATGATTTGTGCCGTCAACTCATTTACTTTATTTTGAATGCTGCGTGCTTTTCGGTTGAGTGTTTTAACCCTAGTTTTTAAACCATGATTTTTAGTTTTGACCCCTCCTGCAGCCCCTTTATATTCAGTGGCCCTTTTTGTTCTTTGCCTTGGGTTTCTCTGCCCTCCACTTTTCCTCATATCCTTTCTGTCTTTTGCTTTTGTCTCCTTTTTGTTTCCCTCTGTCTCCCTGCATTGATTCCCATCCCCCTGCCATATTAGTTTAACTCCTCCCCAACAGCACTAGCAAACACTCCCCCTAGGACATTGGTTCCGGTCCTGCCCAGGCACAGACCGTCCGGTTTGTACTGGTCTCACCTCCCCCAGAACCGGTTCTAATGCCCCAGGAATTTGAATCCCTCCCTGCTGCACCACTGCTCAAGCCACGTATTCATCTGAGCTGTCCTGCGATTCCTACTCTGACTAGCACGTGGCACTGGTAGCAATCCCGAGATTACTACTTTTGAGGTCCTACGTTTTAATTTTGCTCCTAGCTCCTTAAATTCGTCTCGTAGGACCTCATCCCTTTTTTTACCTATATCGTTAGTACCAATGTGCACCACGACAACTGGCTGTTCACCCTCCCTTTTCAGAATGTCCTGCACCCGCTCCGAGACATCCTTGACCCTTGCACCAGGGAGGCAACATACCATCCTGGAGTCTCGGTTGCAGCCGCAGAAACGCCTATCTATTCCACTTACAATCGAATCCCCTATCACTATCGCTCTCCCACTCTTTTTCCTGCCCTCCTGTGCAGCAGAGCCAGCCACGGTGCTATGAACTTGGCTGCTGCTGCCCTCCCCTGATGAGTCATCCCCCTCAACAGTACTCAAAGCAGTGTATCTGTTTTTCAGGGGGATGACCGCAGGGGACCCCTGCACTACCTTTCTTGCACTGCTCTTCCTGCTGGCCTTCCATTCCCTATCTGGCTGTGGACCCTTCACCTGCGGTAAGACCAACTCGCTACACGTGCTACTCAAGTCATTCTCAGCATCGTGGATGCTCCAGAGTGAATCCGCCCTCAGCTCCAATTCAGCAACGCGGTCCGTCAGGAGCTGGACGCGGATACACTTCCTGGACACGTAGTCGTCAGGGACACCGGAAGTGTCCCTGAGTTCCCACATGGTACAGGAGGAGCATATCATGTGTCCGAGCTCTCCTGCCATGACTTAACTCTTAGATACACTTAAATTGGCAACAACAATGCTAAAGAATTCCTTAGGACCTAAAAAATTCCTAAGTAACTGAGTTACGCTGGGGCAAACTGATTGGGGAAAGTGAGGTTTTTCAACTTAGGCCAAAACGGGCAGCCTGATCAAAAAAACAACGCAAATCTCTGGAGAAAATTGAGCCGCAAGACTTTCTCCTGCTGTCATGAAAAACATAAATGAAAGAGTTGGATAAATATCTGGGTCGTAATGGGTTTGAAAGTTTTCCGAATCGGGAGGGCAGCCTTTGCAAATTACACTCGTACCGTGAAAGTTATGGTGCTCGAGCACTAGTGGGGTCCAGGCAAGGGGAGCAGCCTAGACCCCAGACCCCACCCTCAATGTCATCCCCACTTTTTGGTGGTGTGTAACGCAGACCACGATTTATACAAATTCCATTCCTGTTGTTTAACCCTATCCAAATGGATTCTGTCTCAGCTGTGGCTCAGCTCAGCTATCCAGTGTCAGCTGTGGCTCAGTGGGCAGCACTCTCTCGCCTCTGAGACAGAAGGTTGTGGGTCCAAAACCCACTCCAAAGACTGATCACATTAAAAAAAATCTAGGCTGACACTCCAGGGTAGTGCTGAGGGAGTGCTACTCTGTCGGAGGGGCAGTACTAATGGAGTGCTGCACTGTCGGAGGGGCAGTACTGAGGGAGCGCTGCAATGTCGGAGGGGCAGTACTGAGGGAGCGCCGCACTGTCGGAGAGGCAGTACTGAGGGAGTGCTGCACTGTCGGAGGAGCAGTACTGAGGGAGCGCTGCAATGTCGGAGGGGCAGTACTGAGGGAGCGCCGCAATGTCGGAGGAGCAGTATTGAGGGAGTGCTGCACTGTCGGAGGGGCAGTACTGAGGGAACGCTGCACTGTCGGAGGGGCAGTACTGAGGGAGTGCTGCACTGTCGGAGGGGCAGTACTGAGGGAGTGCTGCACTGTCGGAGGGGCAGTACTGAGGGAGCGCCGCACTGTCGGAGGGGCAGTACTGAGAGAGTGCTGCACTGTCGGAGGGGCAGTACTGAGGGAGTGCTGCACTGTCGGAGGGGCAGTACTGAGGGAGCGCTGCACTGTCGGACGGGCAGTACTGAGGGAGCGCCGCACTGTCGGAGGGACAGTACTGAGGGAGTGCCGCACTGTCGGAGGGACAGTACTGAGAGAGCGCTGCACTGCCTGAGGGACAATACTGAGGGAGTGCTGCACTGTCGGAGGGTCAGTACTGAGGGAGTGCTGCACTGTCGGAGAGGCAGTACTGAGGGAGTGCTGCACTGTCGGAGGGACAGTACTGAGGGCGCGCCTCACTGTCGGAGGGCCAGTACTGAGAGACTGCTGCACTGTTGGAGATGCCGTCTTTCAGATGAGATGTTAAACCAAGGCCCCGTCTGCTCTCGCAAGTGGACGTAAAAGATCCCATGGCAATATTTCGAAGAAGAACAGGGGAATTATCCCCGGTGTCATGGGCCATTATTTATCCCTCAATCAACATCACAAAAACAGATTATCTGGTCATTATCAAATTGCTGTTTGTGAGAGCTGGTTTGTGCGCAAATTGGCTGCTGCGTTTCCCACATTACAACAGTGACTACACTCCAAAAGTACTTCATTGGCTGTGAAGCGTTTTGAGGCACGATAGAAATCCAAGTCTTTCTTCTGGCTTATCAGCTCCTTGAGTCCTGCAATTGCTTTCTCCTTTGCTGTCATGTTCAATGTATGTGTATGTTATGTATGCAATAAAGGGACAAACTGAGTCCTGTTTAACTGAACAAGGTACAACCTTGGCTCTGCTTTATTTAGGCCCAAAGTGCCTGACTCACAAAATGGCTGGCCTTTTATACCAGAGCAGCACCATGAGAGACAGTACCCTCCTCTGAAATCTTATCACAGTTTTTCACGCTCCCGGGTTGACCGTCTCAGTTCGATTCCGGCCTTGGGTGAATGTGCGGAGTCTGTTGTGGCTGACTTGTTGGGGGTGGCAGTGGTCATGTCAGGAATTGCAAGTCCATTTTTATTGAACAAATCCATGATGGGAATTCCGGGTTCACTGATGACCCTTGAGTCCACTGAAGGCTACTGGTAGGTTGGTTGGTCGTCGACGGTTTCTTCGTCTGACTGCTCTGGCTCGTCTGTGTGCCTCAGCTTTGTTTGATCCATGTGTTTCCTGCAAGTTTGCCCATTCTTGAGCTTAATAATAAATATTCTGTTGCCCTCCTTGGCCATGACCATACCAGCGATCCATTTGGGACCCTGACCATAATTCAACACATATACAGGATCATTCACATAAATCTCGCGTGACATTTGTGCGATCTTGGTACCCTTGTTGACTCTGTCTTCTGTATTCAACATGATTACTTAAATCCGGGTGTACCAGAGATAGCTTGGTCTTAAGACCTCTTTTCATCATGAGTTCAGCAGGCGAGACCCCTGTGAGTGTGTGGGGTCCTGTCCTGTAACTCAACAGTATGCAGGACAAGCGGGTCTGCAGTGACCCTTGGGTTACTCTCCTCATGCTTTGCTTGATGACTTGTACTGCAAGTTCTGCTTGCCCGTTGGACGCAGGCTTGAACGGTGCTGATCTTACATGTTTTATGCCATTAAGTTTTACAAACTCCTGAAACTCCTGACTGGTGAAGCACGACCCATTGTCGCTCACCACTATGTCAGGCAGACCATGTGTCGCGAACATGACATTGAGATTCTCTATGGTTGCCATGGACATACTGGATGACATGATTATGCATTCTATCCACTTCGAATAAGCAGCCACCACCACTAAAAACATCTTGCCCAGGAAGGGACCTGCAAAATCTACATGGATCCTGGACCAAGGTTTGGATGGTCATGACCACAGACTCAGCGGTGATTCCGCTGGTGCTTTGCTGAGCTGCATGTAAGTGTTGCACTGATGCACACATGCTTCCAGCTCAGAATCAATTCCTGGCTACCATACGTGGGACCTGACGATGGCCTTCATCATCACTATACCAGGATGTGTGCTGTGTAGCTCACGCACAAACTTCTCTCTCCCTTTCTTCGGCATTTCAACTCGATTGCCCCACAATATGCAATCTGCTTGAATAGATAGTTCGCCCTTGCGACGAATGTACGGTTTGGCCTCCTCGCACATTTGCTTAGGTATGGCAGACCAATCCCCTTTGAGGATGCAACCCTTTACCACCGGTAATATCGGGTCCTGGCTGGTCCAGGTCTTAACTTGTTGAGCCGTGACAGGGGTACCTTCACTCTCAAAAGCATCCATGATTAACATTAAATCTGCCGGTTGTGGCGTTTCCACCTCCGGTGTGGGCAACAGCAACCGGCTCAAAGCATCGGCACAATTCTCTGTGCCAGGTCTGTGGCGAATGACATAATCATAGGCAGATAATGTCAGCGCCCACCTTTGGATGCGGGATGCAGCGTTGGTAATGATTCCTTTGCTCTCGGAAAACAACGAAATGAGCGGCTTATGATCGGTCTCTATTTTGAACCTCAGACCGAACAGGTGTTGATGCATCTTTTTAACACCGTACACACACGCTGAAGCTTCTTTTCCTACCATACTGTAGGCTATTACCGCTTCAGACAAACTTTTGGATGCAAACGCGACAGGTTTGAAGTTCCCCGACTCATTGGCTTGTTGTAACAGGCAACCAATTCCATATAATGATGTGTCACAGTCCAAAAGTAAACGTTTACATGGATCATAATGTACCAGCAGCTTGTTCGAGCAAAGCAGATTGGTGGCTTTCTTGAAAGCTCTGTCTTGCAATGCGTCCCACACCCAGTTGTTGCCTTTTCTCAACAGCATGTGCACTGGTTCTAGTTAGGTGCTCAATTTAGGTAGGAAGTTACCGAAGTAGTTGAGTAGACCCAGGAATGAACACAGCTCCGTCACATTCTGCGGCTTGGGTGCATTCTTGATGGTTTTGATTTTCACGTCAGTAGGCCTGATGCCATCAGCGGCGATTTTCCTCCCGAGGAATTCGACCTCTGGTTCCATGAGGACACACTTATAGCGTTTAAGTCTGAGTCCCACTCTGTCCAAACGCAGTAGAACCTCTTCCAGGTTGTTCAGATATTCCTTGGAGTCACGACTGGTGATCAGGATGTCATCTTGGAACACGACAGTTCTGGGAACGGACTTCAGTAGACTTTCCATATTCTTCTGGAATATTGCTGCAGCCGAGTGAATTCCAAACAGGCACCTGTGATAAATAAACAGTCCTCAGTGCGTGTTAATGCACATAAGTCTCTTTAATGTTGCAACCAACTCCTGCGTCATATAGGTCGACATCAAGCCCAGTTTGGTGAACGACTTCCCTCCGGCTAGCATCGCAAACAAGTCATCAGCCTTCGGTAACGGGTATTGATCTTGTTTCGAAACCCTGTTGATCGTAGCCTTGTAGACTCCACAGATTCTGACCGTGCCATCACTTTTCAGCACAGGAACAATGGGGCTGGCCCATACATTAAATTCGACCGGTGATATGATTCCCTTCACGCTGGAGTCTGTCCAGTTCAATTTTGACTTTCTCCTTCATCATATACGGCACTGCCCGAGCTTTATGATGGACGGGTCTTACATCTGAGTCCACGTGGATCTGCACCTTGGCTCCTGTGAAGTTGCCGATACTTGGTTCGAACAGCGAGGGGAACTTGCTCAATACTTGGGCCCATGTATCTTCCTCTGACGACAAAGCCTTTGTCGTTCCAATTGCATCTGATTTTCTCCAACCAGCTCCTGCCACGTAGCGTTGGGCCATTGCCTGGAACAATCCACAGCAGTAACTCATGAACCACAGCGTTATATGACACATTAATTTGTGCACTGCCAATCATCTTTATCAGTTCTTTGGAGTATGGCTTGGCATTAACAGGGCTCAGCCTGGGCCTCACAGTCTTAGTGTCCCACAGCTTATTAAATGCCCTCTCGTTCATGATCAATTGACTCACCCCTGTGTCCAGTTCCATTGATACCGGTATCCCATTAAACTTCACATTAATCAAAATTGGTTTATTCTTGGTTATGAAAGAGTACAGTCCATACACTTCCTCCTCTGGCATCTCGGATTGCACTAGTCTGATCCGAATCTGCGCTAGTCTGACCATCATCCTCCATGTGATGTGTCGCAGCACGCTTGCTCATCTGCGGACACTTGCGCTGGAGATGCCCCACTCTCAGACAGCCTTTGAAACTATATTGCTTCAATCGGCACTGCTGGTGCCGGTGATTTCCCCCACAACGCCAACACGGAGAAGTCGGATACATTCCCGCTGGCGGACTTTGGGCAGCCACAGGTTTCGCGAACGCAGCCGGATAGGCCCTGCCATGTGCCGCTCTGCCGAACGCCAAACCAATCACATTTACAGTCCTTGCCGAGGTTCGGTTCTTCACCGATATTTGCTTGAAACTCCTGTCCATCGTCATACATGATTGAGCGATCTGGATGGCCCTTTTTAAATCCAACTCCTCCACCGCCAGAGGTTTGCACAGGGTCACCTCGTGGTTGCTACCGATAACGAAGAAGTCCCGCAGCATGTCCCGAACTTGCACGGTCCGCTAGACGTCTCAGATCGGCAACGAATTCTGCCGCGCTCTGGCCCTCCGATCGAAGGTGTGTATAAAACCTGTATCTCCAGATGATGATGCCGTCGTCTGGCTTCAGGTGCTCCCGTACCAATGTACACAACTCCTGTACGTTTTCTCTGTTGGATCACTAGGCATGAGTAGATTCTTTCTCAGACCTTAGATCTTTGAACCGCACACAGTGAGGAACACGGCCCGGCACCGATCTGCTTCATCGACCCCCTTCATTTTGTTGGTCACAAAGTACTAGTTCAAACGGCTCACAAAGTCTGCCCAATCTTCTCCCTCCAAGAATCGCTCTGAAAATCCAATCGTGTTCATTTTGCAAACAAAGGTTCTTCTATTCTCGTCGCCAAATGTTATGTATGCAATAAAAGGTACAAACTGAGTACTGTTTAACTGAACAAGTTACACCCTTGGCTCTGCTTTATTATGGCCCAAAGTACCTGACTCAAAATATGGCTGGGCTTTTATACCAGAGCAGCATCATGTGCATGCTGCTCAGTGACCTCCAACAATGACACCATCTGGTGGCTACAAACAGCATGTACATACATAACAGTGTAAGACAACATTCACATGCACTGCCATCTCTGGGCATTATATGCATTGGCCAGTAATGGTGGCTACCCCCGAGATCCAGTACCTTATGGAATAAGGCCTCCAAAGGTGTGGCCTCAAAAGGAATGTGAAGGGTACAGAGGGTGCGGAATTCATAAAGTGCATTCAGGAGAACTTCTTTAGCCATCATGCAACAAGCCCAACAAGGGAAGGGTGGTTCTGGACTTGTTTTTGGGGAATGAAGAGGGGCAGGTGGAAGGGATATTCGTGGGGGAGCATTTTGGTGCTCGTGATCATAATTCAGTAAGTTTTAGGGTAGTCATGGAAAATGACAAAGGTGGGCCAGGAAAAAAAAAGTTCTCAATATTGGAGTAAAGCCAATTTTGCAGAGCTGAGATGGGATTTGGACTGGAAACGGCTACTTGATGGTAAATCAGTGTCAGAGCAATGGGAGGCATTCAAAGAGGAGATCCTGAGGGTTCAGAGCATGTATGTTCCCTTAAAAAAAGGGTGGGGCTAACAAATCTAGAGCCCCTTGAGTGTCAAGGGACATATAGGGTAGGATGAGGATTACTAGACCAGATTACTAGACCAGAAACATAACCATTCTGGTACCATACCCCACAATTCATCACTGGCAAAGCTGAAATACCAACAGAAAATGCTGGAAACACTCAGGCAGCATCTGTGGAGAGAGGAACAGAGTTAAGAACATAAGAACATAAGAATTAGGAACAGGAGTAGGCCATCTAGCCCCTCGGGCCTGCTCCGCCATTCAACAAGATCATGGCTGATCTGGCCGTGGACTCAGCTCCACTTACCCGCCCTCTCCCCGTAACCCTTAATTCCCTTATTGGTTAAAAATCTATCTATCTGTGATTTGAATACATTCAATGAGCTAGCCTCAACTGCTTCCTTGGGCAGATTCACAACCCTCTGGGAGAAGAAATTCCTTTTCAACTCGGTTTTAAATTGGCTCCCCCGTATTTTGAGGCTGTGCCCCCTAGTTCTAGTCTCCCCTACCAGTGGAAACAACCTCTCTGACTCTATCCTGTCTATCCCTTTCATGATTTTAAATGTTTCTATAAGATCACCCCTCATCCTTCTGAACTCCAACGAGAAAAGACCCAGTCTATTCAATCTATCATCATAAGGTAACCCCCTCATCTCCGGAATCAGCCCAGTGAATCGTCTTAGTACCCACTCCAAAGCCAGTATATCCTTCCTTAAGTAAGGTGACCAAAACTGCACGCAGTATTCCAGGTGAGAGTAACACACGTACATTGGTACTGGACAGTGAGAGTAATACACGTATATTGGTACTGGACAATGAGATAGTAACACACTTACATTGGTACTGGACAGTGAGACAGTAACAAACGAACATTGGTACTGGACAGTGAGAGTAACACACGTACATTACTACTGGACAGTGAGACAGTAACACACGTACATTGGTACTGGACAGTGAGACAGTAACACACACTGATTGGTCATGGACAGTGAGAGTAACACATGTACATTGGTACTGGACAGTGAGAGTAACACACGTATATTGGTACTGGACAGTGAAAGTAACACACGTACATTGGTACTGGACAGTGAGAGTAACACATGTACATTGGTACTGGACAGTGAGAGTAACACACGTACATTGGTACTGGACAGTGAGACAGTAACACATATACATTGGTACTGGACAGTGAGACAGTAACACACGTACATTGGTACTGGACACTGAGAGGAACACATGTACATTGGTACTAGACAGTGAGACAGTAACACATGTACATTGGTACTGGACAGTGAGAGTAACACATGTATATTGGTACTGGACAGTGAGCGTAACACACGTATATTGGTATTGGACAATGAGACAGTAACACACGAACATTGGCTCTGGACAGTGAGACAGTAACACAAGTACATTGGCACTGGACAGTGAGAGTAACACACGTACATAGCTGCTGGGCAGTGAGAGTAAGACAAGTACATTGGTACTGGACAGTGAGAGTAACATACATACATTGGTACTGGACAGTGAGAGTAACACATGTACATTGCTACTGGACAGTGAGACAGTAACACACGTACATTGGTACTGGACAGTGAGAGTAACACACGTACATTGGTACTGGACAGTGAGAGTAACATACATACATTGGTACTGGACATTGAGACAGTAACACACGAGCATTGGCTCTGGACAGTGAGACAGTAACACACCTACATTGGTACTGGACAGTGAGAGTAACACATGTACATTGGTACTGGACAGTGAGAGTAACGCACGTACATTGCTACTGGACAGTGAGACAGTAACACACGTACATTGGTACTGGACAGTGAGAGTAACACACGTACATTGGTACTGGACAGTGAGAGTAACATACATACATTGGTACTGGACATTGAGACAGTAACACATATACATTGGTACTGGACAGTGAGACAGTAACACACGTACATTGGTACTGGACACTGAGAGGAACACATGTACATTGGTACTGGACAATGAGACAGTAACACACGAACATTGGCTCTGGACAGTGAGACAGTAACACAAGTACATTGGCACTGGACAGTGAGAGTAACACACGTACATAGCTGCTGGGCAGTGAGAGTAAGACAAGTACATTGGTACTGGACAGTGAGAGTAACAAACGTACATTGGTACTGGACAGTGAGAGTAACATACATACATTGGTACTGGACAGTGAGAGTAACACACGTACATTGGTACTGGACAGTGAGACAGTAACACACGTACATTGGTACTGGACAGTGAGACAGTAACACACGTACATTGGTACTGGACAGTGAGACAGTAACACATGTACATTGGTACTGGAGAGTGAGGCAGTAACACATGTACATTGGTACTGGAGAGTGAGGCAGTAACACACGTACATTGGTACTGGACACTGAGAGGAACACATGTACATTGGTACTGGACAATGAGACAGTAACACACGAACATTGGCTCTGGACAGTGAGACAGTAACACAAGTACATTGGCACTGGACAGTGAGAGTAACACACGTACATAGCTGCTGAGCAGTGAGAGTAAGACAAGTACATTGGTACTGGACAGTGAGAGTAACAAACGTACATTGCTACTGGACAGTGAGAGTAACACACGTACATTGGTACTGGACAGTGAGAGTAACACACGTACATTGCTACTGGACAGTGAGAGTAACACACGTACATTGGTACTGGACAGTGAGAGTAACATACATACATTGGTACTGGACAGTGAGAGTAACACACGTACATTGCTACTGGACAGTGAGAGTAACACATGTACATTGGTATTGGACAGTGAGATTAATACACGTACTTTGGTGCTGGACAGTGAGAGTAACACACGTACATTGGTAGTGGACAGTGAGAGTAACACACGTACATTGGTACTGGACAGTGAGACAGTAACACACATACATTGGTACTGGACAGTGAGAGTAACACACGTACATTGGTCATGGACAGTGAAAGTAACACACGTACATTGGTACTAGACAGTGAGAGTAACACACGTACATTGGTACTGGAGAGTGAGACAGTAACATACGTACATTGGTACTGGACAGTGAGAGTAACACATGTACATTGGTACTGGACAGTGAGACAGTAACACACGTACATTGGTACTGGACAGTGAGACAGTAACACACGCTCATTGGTCGTGGACAGTGAGAGTAACACATGTACATTGGTACTGGGCAGTGAGACAGTAATACAAGTACATTGGTACTGGACAGTGAGAGTAACACACTTACATTGGTACTGGACAGTGAGAGTAACACACGTACATTGGTACTGGACAGTGAGACAGTAACACACGTATATTGGTACTGGACAGTGAGACAGTAACACGCGCTCATTGGTCGTGGACAGTGAGAGTAACACATGTACATTGGTACTGAACAGTGAGAGTAACACACGTATATTGGTACTGGACAGTGAGACAGTAAGACATATACATTGGTACTGGACAGTGAGACAGTAACACACGTACATTGGTACTGGACACTGAGAGGAACACATGTACATTGGTACTAGACAGTGAGACAGTAACACATGTACATTGGTACTGGACAGTGAGAGTAACACATGTATATTGGTACTGGACAGTGAGCGTAACACACGTATATTGGTATTGGACAATGAGACAGTAACACACGAACATTGGCTCTGGACAGTGAGACAGTAACACAAGTACATTGGCACTGGACAGTGAGAGTAACACACGTACATAGCTGCTGGGCAGTGAGAGTAAGACAAGTACATTGGTACTGGACAGTGAGAGTAACATACATACATTGGTACTGGACAGTGAGAGTAACACATGTACATTGCTACTGGACAGTGAGAGTAACACACGTACATTGGTACTGGACAGTGAGACAGTAACACATGTACATTGGTACTGGACAATGAGACAGTAACACACGTACATTGGTACTGGACAGTGAGAGTAACACACGTACATTGGTACTGGACAGTGAGAGTAACACACGTACATTGGTACTGGACAGTGAGAGTAACATACATACATTGGTACTGGACATTGAGACAGTAACACATATACATTGGTACTGGACAGTGAGAGTAACACACGTACATTGGTACTGGACACTGAGAGGAACACATGTACATTGGTACTGGACAATGAGACAGTAACACACGAACATTGGCTCTGGACAGTGAGACAGTAACACAAGTACATTGGCACTGGACAGTGAGAGTAACACACGTACATAGCTGCTGGGCAGTGAGAGTAAGACAAGTACATTGGTACTGGACAGTGAGAGTAACAAACGTACATTGGTACTGGACAGTGAGAGTAACACACGTACATTGCTACTGGACAGTGAGAGTAACACACGTACATTGCTACTGGACAGTGAGAGTAACACATGTACATTGGTATTGGACAGTGAGATTAATACACGTACTTTGGTACTGGACAGTGAGAGTAACACACGTACATTGGTAGTGGACAGTGAGAGTAACACACGTACATTGGTACTAGACAGTGAGACAGTAACACACATACATTGGTACTGGACAGTGAGAGTAACACACGTACATTGGTCATGGACAGTGAAAGTAACACACGTACATTGGTACTGGACAGTGAGAGTAACACATGTACATTGGTACTAGACAGTGAGAGTAACACAGTACATTGGTACTGGACAGTGAGAGTAACACATGTACATTGGTACTGGACAGTGAGACAGTAACACAAGTACATTGGTACTGGACAGTGAGAGTAACACACGTACATTGGTACTAGACAGTGAGAGTAACACACGTACATTGGTACTGGAGAGTGAGACAGTAACACACGTACATTGGTACTGGACAGTGAGAGTAACACATGTACATTGGTACTGGACAGTGAGACAGTAACACACGTACATTGGTACTGGACAGTGAGACAGTAACATACGCTCATTGGTCGTGGACAGTGAGAGTAACACATGTACATTGGTACTGGGCAGTGAGACAGTAATACAAGTACATTGGTACTGGACAGTGAGAGTAACACACGGACATTGGTACTGGACAGTGAGAGTAACACACGTACATTGGTACTGGAGAGTGAGACAGTAACACACGTACATTGGTACTGGACAGTGAGAGTAACACACGTACATTGGTACTGGACAGTGAGACAGTAACACACGTATATTGGTACTGGACAGTGAGACAGTAACACGCGCTCATTGGTCGTGGACAGTGAGAGTAACACATGTACATTGGTACTGGGCAGTGAGAGTAACACACGTATATTGGTACTGGACAATGAGACAGTAACACACGTACATTGGTACTGGACAGTGAGAGTAACACACGTACATTGGTACTGGACAGTGAGAGTAACATACATACATTGGTACTGGACAGTGAGACAGTAACACATATACATTGGTACTGGACAGTGAGACAGTAACACACGTACATTGGTACTGGACAGTGAGACAGTAACACAGGTACATTGGTACTGGACAGTGAGACAGTAACACACGTACATTGGTACTCGACAGTGAGACAGTAACACATGTACATTGGTATGGACAGTGAGACAGTAACACATGTACATTGGTACTGGAGAGTGAGGCAGTAACACACGTACATTGGTACTGGACAGTGAGAGTAACACACGTACATTGGTACTGGAGAGTGAGACAGTAACACACGTACATTGGTACTGGACAGTGAGAGTAACACACGTACATTGGTACTGGACAGTGAGACAGTAACACATGTACATTGGTACTGGACAGTGAGACAGTAACACACGTACATTGGTACTGGAGAGTGAGACAGTAACACACGTACATTGGTACTGGACAGTGAGACAGTAACACACGTACATTGGTACTGGACAGAGAGACAGTAACACACGCTCATTGGTCGTGGACAGTGAGAGTAACACATGTACATTGGTACTGGACAGTGAGAGTAACACACGTATATTGGTACTGGACAATGAGACAGTAACACACGTACATTGGTACTGGACAGTGAGAGTAACACATGTACATTGGTACTAGACAGTGAGAGTAACACACGTACATTGGTACTGGAGAGTGAGACAGTAACACACGTACATTGGTACTGGACAGTGAGAGTAACACATGTACATTGGTACTGGACAGTGAGACAGTAACACACGTACATTGGTACTGGACAGTGAGACAGTAACACACGCTCATTGGTCGTGGACAGTGAGAGTAACACATGTACATTGGTACTGGGCAGTGAGACAGCAATACAAGTACATTGGTACTGGACAGTGAGAGTAACACACGTACATTGGTACTGGACAGTGAGAGTAACACACGTACATTGGTACTGGACAGTGAGACAGTAACACACGTATATTGGTACTGGACAGTGAGACAGTAACACGCGCTCATTGGTCGTGGACAGTGAGAGTAACACATGTACATTGGTACTGGACAGTGAGAGTAACACACGTATATTGGTACTGGACAGTGAGACAGTAAGACATATACATTGGTACTGGACAGTGAGACAGTAACACACGTACATTGGTACTGGACACTGAGAGGAACACATGTACATTGGTACTAGACAATGAGACAGTAACACATGTACATTGGTACTGGACAGTGAGAGTAACACATGTATATTGGTACTGGACAGTGAGCGTAACACACGTATATTGGTATTGGACAATGAGACAGTAACACACGAACATTGGCTCTGGACAGTGAGACAGTAACACAAGTACATTGGCACTGGACAGTGAGAGTAACACACGTACATAGCTGCTGGGCAGTGAGAGTAAGACAAGTACATTGGTACTGGACAGTGAGAGTAACATACATACATTGGTACTGGACAGTGAGAGTAACACATGTACATTGCTACTGGACAGTGAGAGTAACACACGTACATTGGTACTGGACATTGAGACAGTAACACATATACATTGGTACTGGACAGTGAGACAGTAACACACGTACATTGGTACTGGACACTGAGAGGAACACATGTACATTGGTACTGGACAATGAGACAGTAACACACGAACATTGGCTCTGGACAGTGAGACAGTAACACAAGAACATTGGCACTGGACAGTGAGAGTAACACACGTACATAGCTGCTGGGCAGTGAGAGTAAGACAAGTACATTGGTACTGGACAGTGAGAGTAACAAACGTACATTGCTACTGGACAGTGAGAGTAACACACGTACATTGGTACTGGACAGTGAGAGTAACACACGTACATTGCTACTGGACAGTGAGAGTAACACACGTACATTGGTACTGGACAGTGAGAGTAACATACATACATTGGTACTGGACAGTGAGAGTAACACACGTACATTGCTACTGGACAGTGAGAGTAACACATGTACATTGGTATTGGACAGTGAGATTAATACACGTACATTGGTATTGGACAGTGAGAGTAACAGACGCTCATGGGTCGTGGACAGTGAGAGAAACACATACATTGGTACTGGACAGTGAGAGTAACACAGGTACATTGGTACTGGACAGTGAGAGTAACACACGTATATTGGTACTGGACAGTGTGACAGTGACACACTTACATTGGTACTGGACAGTGAGAGTAACACATGTACATTGGTACTAGACAGTGAGACAGTAACACACATACATTGGTACTGGACAGTGAGAGTAACATACATACATTGGTACTGGACAGTGAGAGTAACACATGTACATTGGTACTAGACAGTGAGACAGTAACACACATACATTGGTACTGGACAGTGAGACAGTAACACATATACATTGGTACTGGACAGTCAGACAGTAACACATGTACATTGGTACTGGACAGTGAGACAGTAACACACGTACATTGGTACTGGACACTGAGAGTAACACATGTGCATTGGTACTAAACAGTGAGACAGTAACACATGTACATTGGTACTGGACAGTGAGAGTAACACATGTACATTGGTACTGGACAGTGAGAGTAACACACGTATAGCGGTACTGGACAATGAGACAGTAACACACGAACATTGACTCTGGACAGTGAGACAGTAACACAAGTACATTGGCACTGGACAGTGAGAGTAACACACGTACATAGCTGCTAGACAGTGAGAGTAAGACAAGTACATTGGTACTGGACAGTGAGAGTAACATACATACATTGGTACTGGACAGTGAGAGTAACACATGTACATTGCTACTGGACAGTGAGACAGTAACACACGTACATTGGTACTGGACAGTGAGAGTAACACACGCACGTACATTGGTTTTGGACAGTGAGAGTAACATACATACATTGGTACTGGACAGTGAGAGTAACACACGTACATTGCTACTGGACAGTGAAAGTAACATACGTACATTGGTACTAGGCAGTGAGACAGTAACACATGTACATTGGTACTGGACAGTGAGAGTAACAAAGGTACATTGGTACTGGACAGTCAGACAATAACACATGTACATTGGTACTAAACAGTGAGAGTAACACATGTACATTGGTACTGGACAGTGAGACAGTAACACACTTACATTGGTACTGGACAGTGAGATAGTAACACATGTACATTGGTACTGGACAGTGAGAGTAACATACAAACATTGATACTGGACAGTGAGAGTAACACACGTACATTGGTACTGGACAGTGAGAGTAACACACATACATTGGTGCTGGACAGTGAGAGTAACATACAAACATTGGTACTGGACAGTGAGAGTAACACACGTACATTGGTACTGGACAGTGAGAGTAACACACATACATTGGTGCTGGACAGTGAGAGTAACACATGTACATTGGTACTGGACAGTTAGACAATAACACATGTACATTGGTACTGGACAGGGAGACAGTAACACATGTACATTGGTACTGGACAGTGAGAGCAACACGTTTACATTGGTACTGGACACGGAGAGTAACATACATACGTTGGTACTGGACAGTGAGACAGCAACACATGTACATTGGTACTGGACAGTGAGACAGTAACACATGTACATTGGTACTGGACAGTGAGAGTAACATACATACATTGGTACTAGGCAGTGAGACAGTAACACATGTACATTGGTACTGGACAGTGAGAGTAACACAGGTACATTGGTACTGGACAGTCAGACAATAACACATGTGCATTGGTACTAAACAGTGAGAGTAACACATGTACATTGGTACTGGACAGTGAGACAGTAACACACTTACATTGGTACTGGACAGTGAGATAGTAACACATGTACATTGGTACTGGACAGTGAGAGTAACATACAAACATTGGTACTGGACAGTGAGAGTAACACACGTACATTGGTACTGGACAGTGAGAGTAACACACATACATTGGTGCTGGACAGTGAGAGTAACATACAAACATTGGTACTGGACAGTGAGAGTAACACACGTACATTGGTACTGGACAGTGAGAGTAACACACATACATTGGTGCTGGACAGTGAGAGTAACACACGTACATTGGTACTGGACAGTGAGACAGTAACAGACGCTCATTGGTCGTGGACAGTGAGAGTAATACACGTACATTGGCACTAGACAGTGAGACAGTAACACACATACATTGGTACTGGACAGTGAGAGTAACATACATACATTGGTACTGGACAGTGAGAGTAACACACGTACATTGGTACTGGACAGTGAGAGTAACGCACGTACATTGGTACTGGACAGTGGGAGTAACATACATACATTGGTACTGGACAGTGAGAGTAACATACATACATTGGTACTAGACAGTGAGACAGTAACACATGTACATTGGTACTGGACAGTCAGACAATAACACATGTACATTGGTACTAAACAGTGAGAGTAACACATGTACATTGGTACTGGACAGTGAGACAGTAACACACTTACATTGGTACTGGACAGTGAGAGTAACATACATACATTGGTGCTGGACAGTGAGAGTAACATACATACATTGGTACTGGACAGTGAGAGTAACGCACGTACATTGGTACTGGACAGTTGGAGTAACATAAATACATTGGTACTGGACAGTGAGAGTAACATACATACATTGGTACTGGACAGTGAGAGTAACACACGTACATTGGTACTGGACAGTGAAACAGTAACAGACGCTCATTGGTCGTGGAAAGTGAGAGTAACACATGTACATTGGTACTGGACAGTGAGAGTAACACATGTACATTGGTACTGGACAGTGAGAGTAACATACAAACATTGATACTGGACAGTGAGAGTAACACACGTACATTGGTACTGGACAATGAGAGTAACACACATACATTGGTGCTGGACAGTGAGAGTAACATACAAACATTGGTACTGGACAGTGAGAGTAACACACGTACATTGGTACTGGACAGTGAGAGTAACACACATACATTGGTGCTGGACAGTGAGAGTAACACATGTACATTGGTACTGGACAGTTAGACAATAACACATGTACATTGGTACTGGACAGGGAGACAGTAACACATGTACATTGGTACTGGACAGTGAGAGCAACACGTTTACATTGGTACTGGACACGGAGAGTAACATACATACGTTGGTACTGGACAGTGAGACAGCAACACATGTACATTGGTACTGGACAGTGAGACAGTAACACATGTACATTGGTACTGGACAGTGAGAGTAACATACATACATTGGTACTAGGCAGTGAGACAGTAACACATGTACATTGGTACTGGACAGTGAGAGTAACACAGGTACATTGGTACTGGACAGTCAGACAATAACACATGTGCATTGGTACTAAACAGTGAGAGTAACACATGTACATTGGTACTGGACAGTGAGACAGTAACACACTTACATTGGTACTGGACAGTGAGATAGTAACACATGTACATTGGTACTGGACAGTGAGAGTAACATACAAACATTGGTACTGGACAGTGAGAGTAACACACGTACATTGGTACTGGACAGTGAGAGTAACACACATACATTGGTGCTGGACAGTGAGAGTAACATACAAACATTGGTACTGGACAGTGAGAGTAACACACGTACATTGGTACTGGACAGTGAGAGTAACACACATACATTGGTGCTGGACAGTGAGAGTAACACACGTACATTGGTACTGGACAGTGAGACAGTAACAGACGCTCATTGGTCGTGGACAGTGAGAGTAATACACGTACATTGGTACTAGACAGTGAGACAGTAACACACATACATTGGTACTGGACAGTGAGAGTAACATACATACATTGGTACTGGACAGTGAGAGTAACACACGTACATTGGTACTGGACAGTGAGAGTAACGCACGTACATTGGTACTGGACAGTGGGAGTAACATACATACATTGGTACTGGACAGTGAGAGTAACATACATACATTGGTACTAGACAGTGAGACAGTAACACATGTACATTGGTACTGGACAGTCAGACAATAACACATGTACATTGGTACTAAACAGTGAGAGTAACACATGTACATTGGTACTGGACAGTGAGACAGTAACACACTTACATTGGTACTGGACAGTGAGAGTAACATACATACATTGGTGCTGGACAGTGAGAGTAACATACATACATTGGTACTGGACAGTGAGAGTAACGCACGTACATTGGTACTGGACAGTTGGAGTAACATAAATACATTGGTACTGGACAGTGAGAGTAACATACATACATTGGTACTGGACAGTGAGAGTAACACACGTACATTGGTACTGGACAGTGAAACAGTAACAGACGCTCATTGGTCGTGGAAAGTGAGAGTAACACATGTACATTGGTACTGGACAGTGAGAGTAACACATGTACATTGGTACTGGACAGTGAGACAGTAACACACATACATTGGTACTGGACAGTGAGAGTAACATACATACATTGGTACTGGACAGTGAGAGTAACACATGTACATTGGTACTGGACAGTGAGACAGTAACACACGTACATTGGTACTGGACAGTGGGACAGTAACACATGTACATTGGTACTGGACAGTGGGACAGTAACACAGTACATTGGTACTGGACAGTGAGAGTAACACAAGTACATTGGTACTGGACAGTGAGACAGTAACACACGTACATTGGTACTGGACAGTGAGACAGTAACACACGTACATTGGTACTGGACAGTGGGACAGTAACACAGTACATTGGTACTGGACAGTGAGAGTAACACAAGTACATTGGTACAGGACAGTGAGACAGTAACACACGTACATTGGTACTGGACAGTGGGACAGTAACACATGTACATTGGTACTGGACAGTGAGAGTAACACACATACATTGGTACTGGACAGTGAGACAGTAACACATGTACATTGGTACTGGACAGTGAGAGTAACACATGTACATTGGTACTGGACAGTGAGAGTAACACATGTACATTGGTACTGGACAGTGAGAGTAACACACGTACAGTGAGAGAGTAACACCAACACAAGTCTGCCGAACATCAGCATCCCGCGTTCGTTGGCCCAATTGCTTCCACAATGTTTCTCCTTCTCCATATTTTGCTGAGTTATCTTCATGTTTGGCTGACCTCATTTTTCTTGTTGTGGCTTTGTGTGCAGAGCCAGAAGTACAAGGGATCTTTTAATAATGGTCACTAAACAACATGTATGGAATAATTTACACGGAGAGTCAGCAGTTAGCATCCTAGATTGATACAGCACAGAAGGAGGCCGATGAACTCACCGTGCCTGAGCTGACTCTTTGAACGATCTATCCCTTAGATCCACTCCTGTGCTCTTGCTCCCTCGCACTGCAGTATTCACCATTTCACATCTATTTCCAATTTCCTTTTGGAAGATACGATCGAATCTTCCCCCACCAGCATTTCAGGCCGCACCTTCCCGATCACAACAACTCATTGCATAACAGAAACTCTGCTCATCACCGTTCTGGTTCTTTTGCCAATAATCATAAAGCTGTGTCCTCTGGTTACTAATCTTCCCACCAATGAAAACTGCTTCTCCTTATTTTCTCGATCAAAATCCCTCATAATTTTCACCACTTTTATTTACTCTCCCCCTTCATGTTTTCTGCTCGACAGAGAACAATCCTACCTTCTGCAGACCCCCCCACAAAACGGAATTCCCTCACCCCTGGCATAATTCTCGTAAATCTCCTCTGTACCTCCTGCTGCTTGTTGTACTCTATATTGCCTCTCCTCATTCTGCCTCATCAAGTCTGGGCCGAGCAGCATGACCAGACACTTCCTACCCTGCCACAGCCCGCCCCACCTCCCACAGCCTTCCGGGAGAGGCAAAAAAAACCCAGAGAAAAATCTCAGGACTCGAGGAATACTTGCTTCCACTCTAAAAGTGATTTATTCGGTGGCGGAACAGTCCAAATACGAGAGCCACAGTCCCTGTCACAGGTGGGACAGGTTTGCCGCACGCTCCTTCCGCTGCCTGCACTTGGTTTCTGCATGCTCTCGGCGTCGAGACTCGAGGTGCTCAGCGCCCTCCCGGATGCACTTCCTCCACTTAGGGCGGTCTTTGGCCAGGTACTCCCTCCCAGGTGTCAGTGGGGATGTTGCACTTTTTCAGGGAGATTTTGAGGGTGACCTTGAAACGTTTCCTCTGCCCACCTTTGGCTCGTTTGCCGTGAAGGAGTTCTGAGTAGAGCGCTTGCTTTGGGAGTCTCCTGTCAGGCATGTGAAAAATGTGGCCTGCCCAGCGGAGCTGATCGAGTGTGGTCAGTGCTTCAATGCTGGGGATGTTGGCCTGGTCGAGGACGCTAACGTTGGTGCGTCTGTCCTCCCAGGGGATTTGTAGGATCTTGCGGAGACATCGTTGGTGGTATTTCTCCAGCGACTTGAGGTGTCCACTGTACATGGTCCATGTCTCTGAGCCATATAGGAGGGAGGGTATCACTACAGCCCTGTAGACAAAGTCTGCATCCAGCCAAATCACTGAAGGCCCAGCGTGGGTTAATCCTGTGAGGAGAATGCTGCAGGAAATAAATGAAAAGGATTGTGCAGCACTGATACGCGCGAGAGTGTGATCAAAACTGGTATGGGCAGTGCCGTGCCCTCATGCCTCTAGGAACTTTGTCCAAATAATGTTTCCTCTTCTTTTTAGCAAGAATACAATCTGTAGTGCCAGGAATGGGTGCTACAGAGATTATTGGATAACAATTGGGCATTGTATGTTCAGTGACCACAGTAATCTTCTATCAGTACAGCAAACTGTTTCTGCTCAGTTGGTTGCAGGAATTGTATCAGAGGTTCCTTCTCTCCTCAGATGACACTGGGTCATCTGCAGTTTAAGGACAAAAAGCTCAATGCATTACATCGAGCATTTCCCCTCCTCTGCAGGCACCAGGACAGATATTCATACACACAGACCCATATTGCAATTCTTCCAATTCCACAAAGGAGATTCTCATCATCATCATCATAGGCAGTGCCTCGGAATCGAGGAAGACTTGCTTCCACACCTGAAATGAGTTCTTTGGTGGCTGAACAGTCCAATACGAGAACTACAGACTCTGTCACAGGTGGGACAGACAGTGGTTGAGGGAAGGGGAGAGTGGGACTGGTTTGCTGCACGCTCCTTCTGCTGCCTGCGCTTGATTTCTGCATGCTCTCGGCGACGAGACTCGAGGTGCTCAGCGCCCTCCCGGATGCACTTCCTCCACTTAGGGCGGTCTTTGCCCAGGGAGTCCCAGGTGTCGGTGGGTATGTTGCACTTTATCAGGGAGGCTTTGAGGGTGTCCCTTGTAACGTTTCCTCTGCCCACCTTTAGCTTGTTTGCTGTGAAGGAGTTCCGAGTAGAGCGCTTGCTTTGGGAGTCTCGTGTCTGGGGCATGCGGACAATGTGGCCTGCCCAGCGGAGCTGATCAAGTGTGGTCAGTGCTTCGATGCTGGTGATGTTGGCCTGGTCGAGGACACTGATGTTGGTGCGTCTGTCCTCTCAGGGGATTTGTAGGATCTTGCGGAGACATCGTTGTTGGTATTTCTCCAGCGACTTGAGGTGTCTACTGTACCTGGTCCATGTCTCTGAGCCGTACCTGGTACATGTCTCTGAGCCATACTTGGTCCATGTCTCTGAGCCGTACCTGGTCCATGTCTCTGAGCCATACCTGGTCCATGTCTCTGAGCCATACCTGGTCCATGTCTCTGAGCCGTACAGGAGGCCAGATATCACCCGCCACAAAGCTGCAGAAAGGAACATATCTTCTCCGATCTTCTCGGGTGGAACAGCCTCCATCCCTCAGACACTGCTGAGTCCCAAGCGGAGGTTTTAGTGCTCCAGAGTGGTTTAATTATCTCTTCTTGCCCTTCAGTGTTACTCTTAGAACCAGACCCTTGAACTTGATATTTTCCCCTCCTTCCCCATTCTCTCTCCATTTTTCCCCCGATGATTCATTCCCCTCTGTGTGTCAGCCGTGGCTCAGTGAGCAGCACACTCGCCTCTGAGTCAGAAGGTTGTGGGTTTAAGTCCCACTCCAGAGGCCTGAGCACAAAAATCTAGGCTGAGGTTCCAGAGTAACACTGAGGGAGTGCTGCACTGTCAGAGGGACTGCCCTTCAGATCAGACATTAAACCGAGATCTCGCCTTCCCTCGCAGGCTGACGTAAAGGTCCCATAACACTATTTTGAAGAACTGTAGCTTAGTTCTCCCCGGTGTCCTGGGCAATATTTATCCCTCAATCAACATAACAAAAACAGATTATCTGGTCATTATCACATTTGTGGGAGCTTGCTGCGTGCAAATTGGCTGCCGCGTTTCATACTTTACAACAGTAATTACACTTCAAAAGTACTTCATTGGCTGTAGAGTGCTTTGGGATAGCCGGTGGTCGTGAAAGGCGCTATAGAAATGCAAGTCTTTCTTTCCTTCTAGACTCCAGTACTGTTCCTGCTGCAGGCTGCTGTCAAACATAGTTGCACAACACTGCCTCCTGCTCGCTGGGGACTTGAACCGCTTCCCCATCAGGAGGTGAAACTCCCAGCATGGTTGCACTAGTAGTTGGTTGATTGTCGTTGCCAAGCAGCTATAGAAGATGGTTGTGATCATAGAATCCCTAGGGCTAGACTTTCCACTTCACATCGCCCATTTCTGGCCCATTTCTGGCCCAAAACGGACCTCTATCGCCCACTTTGAGCAAAAAGTGGAAACTAGGCCCAAAATATCGCCCAAAAAACAGGTGCCTAAGTTTCCATAATGATCGCCGAGAAGATCGCCGAAATTATAGACCACACAAGGCCCATCCCAAGTTTCAGCACCTAGCATGCACTTCGCTGGGCCGATGCTAGGCCCAAAAGAGTGCTGAGAGATAGTTGCTTTTCTAGGCCTACGAGAAGGAAAATGGGCACTACGGACACCATTTTGACTTCAATGGTAGGGTGGAAGATTAGTTGTGATTTAATTAGAGAGCAGTTGTACTCAGAATATTGGGGCAGGGAATATAAATAGGTATTTTAATAATTATAATAGAATTTATTGTGTTTTATATATTGAATCTATTAAATAGCTTTTACATAGTGACGTTATTTACTGATATAGAATGTAATAAGTTTTAGATATTGAAACTATTAAATAGCTTTTACATAGTGAAGTTATTTACTGATATAGAGAATGTAATAGGTTTTATATATTGAATCTATTAAATAGCTTTTACATAGTGAAGTTATTTACTGATATAGAGAATGTAATAGGTTTTATATATTGAATCTATTAAATAGTTTTTACATAGTGAAGTTATTTATTGATATAGAGAATGTAATAGGTTTTATAGATTGAATCTATTAAATAGTTTTTACATAGTGAAGTTATTTACTGATATTGTTGGGACCTATCAAACTGATTGGTATACAGTGTAGAGAGTACAGAGAGTGCAGAGTACAGTGATTAGATATTGTTGCGAGATTATTAAAATTAGATATCAGTATGCTACACACTGCTGCATTTGACAGGTGACTGAAGCTCTTTACGCTGGTGGAGGGACTTCATTAGCTTCACAATGACCAGAGGGGCACAGACCGAGACTACTTTTCGGTTTCCATAGAATAGCAGACTTCCCCAAGGTGCAGGGAGCAATAGTCCGCACGCACATTACCCTCAAAGCACCCTTAAAGAACGTGGAGGTCTTTTGGAACAGAAAGGGGTCCCACTCGCTAAATGTGGACATTCACATGTTGATTTACAGTTAGGGTTAATCAAAAGTTTCAATGTGCGTGGGGTGTCCTTGTTGTCTTGCCTGCAATGGCCTATCATCAGAATTTATGCTTATTTTATAAAGTTTAGTGTTACTAAAGTGTTACTAAAGTACTCGTATATTAAAATAATAAACAAGTATGGAATAACATCTGTATAGTTGATAACTAATGTAACTAAGAGAGAAGATACACACAATTTATTGAATTAAAGACATTTTTTTTTATTAACAAATATGAAAGAAAAATTTGGTAAACTATCCAAGCAACCCCTCGGACCCCCCCCCCCCGGCCCCGCACCAACCCACCCTTCCCTCAAATACACAAAATCTTAACAATTAACCAATAACAACTAACAAAACTAACAAAACAGGAAGAAGAACAATTGAACAAGTGAAGAACCTTTGTGAAAAAACGCCCCACTCACTACCTGCGGCCACATTTCCCTCCAGGTCCAGGCCCACCCCGTGTTCGTACCCCACCCGCCCGTTTTGGTCTACACAGACCGACACCAAGAGTCGTGCAGAGTGGGATGTCAAGACTTCCTGCCGTGGTGGAGGTGACACAGCAGAAGCGGAAACCTGAGGCTCCACTTCCGAGTCAGGAGGAACTGTGCCCGCCGTACTCGTTTGCATGCTCAGGGTCTCACTGCGAGCAGACACGACACCTTGGGCTGCAGCGCATGCCGCAGGGCATTGGTTGCGGCTATCGGCCGCAGAACGGCCTCCATCGTCTCCCTTGCAGTCTGTGCTTGCTCGGAAGGCCAGTTGGAGAAGTTGGTGCAGAACTCACTCCAGGATGCTGGGAACTGGCTCCAGTTCACAGAGAACCCCGCGAAACCCTGGATAAGGTCGCGACCAATCGCGACCGTCTCCCTGCACAGGGATATCAAGTCCTCTCTCTGGTCCTCCATGGTAGTCGATTGCTCACCACGCTGACCAGACCCCCATGGGGTCGGCGTTTGCAATATGATGTGCCTTGGCGTGGCGACCTGCACACTGCTTGGTCCCGTTACTTCTTCCATCTCAATCGAGATGGCCGCAGGTTGTTCCCCCCACTAAAACAATCTCTTCCTCCTCCTCCTCCTGCTCCTCCTCCTCTTCCTCCTCCTCCTCCTGCTCCTCCTGATCCTCCTCCTCCTCCTGTTCCTCCTCCTCCTCCTCCTCCTCCTGCTCCTCCTCCTCTTCCTCCTCTTCCTCCTCCTGCTCCTCCTCCTCCTGCTCCTCCTCCTCTTCCTCCTCCTCCTGCTCCTCCTCCTCCTCCTCCTGCTCCTCCTCCTCCTACTCCTCCTGCTCCTCCTCCTCCTCCTCCTGCTCCTCCTCCTGCTCCTCCTCCTCTTCCTCCTCCTCCTCCTCATCCTGCTCCTCCTCC
>NC_091977.1:6393141-6423141 GCF_044704955.1 Pristiophorus japonicus
GGGACCACCGCTGGCTTCCCTTTTCCCACCCATGTGGGGCAGGGTCACAGGACCATGCCGGTTTTCCCTCCCGTTTCCCCGGGGCTTCTGTGAGGAAGATGGCGGTTGGCTTGGGGGAAATGGCGAGAGCGGCTCTTTGGGGGAGGTCCCCCCCGGCCCTGTAAGGAGAGGGCGGTGTCCCAGATTTCTGTTCCCCCAATTGCTGCGTGGGCTTTGGTCTCACTGTGCAGGGCCGCTGGGATTCTGTGGCTGGACTCGCTCTTGGTGACGGCAATCCCACTGCGGGAGCCCACCATTCCTGTGGGGCGGACCCTTACCCTGGAAGCTCGGGTCAGGGCTTGGACACAGTCGGAAGAGCGGACGCAAGTCTGTCCCATCAAGGCACGGGCGTTGGGAGGAGAATCTTGGCCGTGTCACCAGGTTTTATTGAGGGCAGCAGCAGCTTATTTGGAAAGACTCTTGCCCGGAGGCAGTGGCTGGGCCTTGCGGGCCTCGGAGCCAGACCCCGGGCAGGGAGAGCTGGGACAAGGTCACAGGTCAAGCTGGTGGCCAAGACCTATCGAGAGGAGTTGTCGAACGGGGTTATCATAGAATCATAGAAAGATTATGACACAGAAGGAGGGGAGTGGAGGAGGAGAAGGCCATTTCGGCCCATCGTGTCCGCGCCGGTCGACCAAGAGCTATCCGGCCTAATCCCACTTTCCAGCTCTGGGTCCGTAGCTCTGTAGTTTACAGCACTTCAGGTACTTTTTAAATGTGGTGAGGGTTTCTGCCTCTGCCACCCTTTCAGGCCGTGAGTTCCAGACCCCCACCACCCTCTGGGTATAAAGATTTTCCCTCAACTCCCCTTTAAATCTCTTACCAATTACTTTAAATGTATGCGCCCTGGTTGTTGACCCCTCTGCTTGGAGCTTGGAATGAGCAGATCTTTTTTTGAGAGAGTCACAGTGAAACTACTGAGTGGCAAAGTGAGCTGCAAAGGGGGAACTGCACGATCTATTATTCTTGTCTTGGCTCCGAGGAGGGATACTGGCTTTAATTGAAGCACTTACTAAAAATGCTACTCTTACTTGTTCACTTCCTCATTGTAAAATAAACCAGTTTGTTGATGTACATTTCATCTCAGCCCAACTTTCGGGAGATTGCAGAAGGCCCTCTGCCCCACCTTCTGCACTCCAACCACCAGAAACACTCAGGATTTTGCCCCCCCCAGTCATTGCCACCTTGACATCGGGAATGGAGACCGCCCAGGGCAGCGGCGGCCTATTCCATCACGGATGTGTACAGGGAGGGTGTTGGGAAATGTCGGTCGCCCCGAGCTCCCTCCGGCATGGCGGCTGCGAGAGTCCCTGAGAGAATCTGGGAACGGTTCTTCACTTGGCACCAAGCGACATTCCCAATCGCTGCTGAGGCCAGGAACTTCCCAAAAGGAAAAGGGAGGAAAATAATGTCCTCTTTTCTCCCCCCTCCCAACTGTGACGTACTTGTGATGCCATTCGATGGGCTGCTTCACAGTGAGTCAGCACTGTGCGCTTGTCTGACCCAAGGGGAGTGCGAGGAGGGGAGGGAGTGCGGGGAGGGAGGGAGTGCGGGGAGGGGAGGGGAGGGAGGGAGGGAATGCGGGGGGGGCAAGGGAGGGGGGGGAGTGCGGGGAGGGGTGGGCGGGGGGGAATGCGGGGGGGGGAAGGGAGGGGGGGGGAGTGTGGGGAGGGGTGGGCGGAGGGAGGGAGTGAGTGCGGGGAGGGAGGGAGAGTGTGCGGGGGAGGAGGGAGTGCGGGGGGGGGGGAGGAATGGGTGGAGGGGGATTGAGAGGGGCGGGGTGGGAAGTCCCTCTTCTTCCCCCTCCCCCCCAGTCCCTCCTCTCCCCTCCCCCGTCCCTCCTCTCCCCTCCCCCGTCCCTCCTCTCCCCTCCCCCGTCCCTCCTTTCCTCCTCTCCCACATCCCTCCTCTCCCCCTGTCCCTCCTCTCCTCCCTCCTCTCCCTCCCCTCCCCCCCTCATGCCCCCCATCCCTCCTCTCTCCCTCCCCCCGTCCCTCCTCTCCCCCCCCCCGCCCCGTCCCTCCTCTCCGCCCACCCCAGTCCCCCACCCAATCTCTCCCCAATGCTCCGCTCCTCCCCCACCTGAAGAGGTGGGTGAACTGTTTCTGACATTAATCAGTGACTACACTTCAAAAAGAACTTAATTGGCTGTAAAGCACTTTGGTCGTGAAAGGAGCTATATAAATGCAAGTCTCAAGCAGCCATGACTCTATTGCGAGAAAGAAAATAAAAGACTTGCATTTATATATCGCCTTTCACAACCACTGAATGTCTCCAGTGCTTCACAGCCAATGAAGTACTTTTGGAGTGTAGTCACTGTTGTAATGTGGGAAACGCAGCAGCCAATTTGCACACAGCAAGCTCCCACAAACAGCAATGTGATAATGACCCAGATAATCTGTTTTAGTGATGTTGATTGAGGGATAAATATTGGCCCCAGGACACCGGGGAGAACTCCCCTGCTCTTCTTCAAAATCGTGCCCTGGGATCTTTTACATCCACTTGAGAGGGCAGTTGGGGCCTCGGTTTAATGTCTCATCCGAAAGACGGCCCCTCCGACAGTGCGGCGCTCCCTCAGTACTGCCCCTCCGACAATGAAGCGCTCCCTCAGTACTGCCCCTCCGACTGTGCGGCGCTCCCTCAGTACTGCCCCTCCGACAGTGCAGCACTCCCTCAGTACTGCCCCTCCGACAGTGCGGCGCTCCCTCAGTACTGTCCCTCCAACAGTGCGGCGCTCCCTTAGCACTGCCCCTCCGACAGTGCGGCGCTCCCTCAGTACTGCCCCTCCGACAGTGCGGCGCTCCCTCAGTACTGCCCCTCCGACAGTGCGGCACTCCGTCAGTACTGCCCTTCCGACAGTGCGGCGCTCCCTCAGTACTGCCCCTCCGACAGTGCAGCACTCCCTCAGTACTGCCCCGCCGACAGTGCAGCACTCCCTCAGTACTGCCCCTCCGACAGTGCGGCACTCCCTCAGTACTGCCCCTCCGACAGTGCGGCACTCCCTCAGTACTGCCCCTCCGACAGTGCGGCACTCCCTCAGCACTGCCCCTCCGACAGTGAGGCGCTCCCTCAGTACTGCCCCTCCGACAGTGAGGCGCTCCCTCAGCACTGCCCCTCCGACAGTGAGGCGCTCCCTCAGTACTGCCCCTCCGACAGTGCGGCACTCCCTCAGCACTGCCCCTCCGACAGTGCGGCACTCCCTCAGTACTGCCCCTCCGACAGTGCGGTGCTCCCTCAGTACTGTCCCTCCAACAGTGCAGCACTCCCTCAGTACTGCCCCTCCGACAGTGCGGCACTCCCTCAGTACTGCCCCTCCGACAGTGCGGCGCTCCCTTAGCACTGCACTGGAGTGTCAGCCTAGATTTTGTGCTCAAGTCTCTGGAGTGGGACTTGAACCCACAACCGTCTGACTCAGAGACGAGTGTGCTGCCCACTTAGCCACAGCTGACACTGTGAGGGGGGAAAAAAACAGATTATAAATATAAATAAAAGCAGAAAATGCTGGAAATCTCAGCGGGTCAGGCTGCACCTGTTGAGAGAGAAACAGAGTTAACGTTTCGGGTCAATGACCCCGCGTCAGCAGTGGTCAGAACCCACAGGCTGCCTGACCCGCTGAGCGATTCTAACATTTTTTGAGTGTTTATTTCCGATTTCCAGCGTGTGCAATATTTTGCTATTGCGTTCAAATGATAACTCCCCAGGTCAATTGATTTTTCGCTTGAGGAAGAAGCAGGCGTAATGTGAGCGCAGTAATTTGAGAGAGTGACTAAACGAGCTGTGGTGACTGGTTTGCAGTCTTATCAACCTGCCGCAGCCCCCACACCCACTGTCTGCCGCCCCCCCTACCCCCGCCCAGCGCCCTCCCCCTCGTGTGGACTCACTCGGTGATGAAGCTCCTGCCCTTTTGAGTTTCTCTGGAGGGGGAGCAGAGAATGTTCAAAGCACGGGCAGCCTGGACACTGCCCCGTGAACTGCCCCTTTAAATTTGTCACCACCTTTATTTATTGATAACTTTTATTTATAGAGTGCCTTTAACGTCCCAAGGCTTCACAGCAGTGTTACAGACAAACAGATAAATTTGACACACCGAGCTGTTGTCCAGCTGTCTTGCTCTTTTCGCTTCGTTGCTTTAAACGTCGCATTACACACACACTCAGTTGTAGTATCGGCAGGATTGGGTCTTTTATTCAGACATTCATACTGTACAAACCCAGTATTAAAGCTCCTGAGACACAAACACTTCACAAGTCAACTTCCTGCTTGTTCCAATTGCAGTGGCTGCTTGTGAAGCACACACCTTCCAAATGCCCGGTGTCTCGTGTGCGAGTCTGACAAATAAACAGTTCCATCTCTTATACCTTTGAACACTCGTTTCCTTGTATAGTCATCATCAGCGTAGGCAGTCCCTCGTATCGAGGGTGACTTGCTTCCACGCCGAAAAAGGGATGAGCTCTCAGGTGTTTCAATGAAGGAGCTAATATTCCAGATCCTGAACTACATCCTGGAGGGTGGAAGATGCCTGTGGGTGGATTTTTTTAACGTGGGGTGACCGTTGCACACCAGCCACCACACGGGGCTTGACAGAGCTAGGTCTTGGTCCAGTGGCAAGGGTTAACCAGGACGACTGGAGACCAGCTCTGCTGCACGGACCTAGTGCGCTCACATATCGCACAGTGTGGGCTGGGCCCGTGCTGCCCCCTGGGCCCTCGCCTCTCCTGGGCCCCGAACTCTCGCCTCTCCTGGGCCCCGAACTCACGCCTCTCCTGGGCCCCGGTCACATCCCTCTACGAACTCTCGCCGCTCCTTCGCCCCGACCTCGCCGCTCCTGCTGTACCTGCCCACACTGCAGTCAGCCGTCGCCCTCCTGCAGCAGCACGCGCTGCTCCCTGCAGTGGTCCCCGCCTGCTGATGGTCTTGCGGGCCGGGACCACGCCGATTTCCGGGCCGGAAACCAGATCATCTCCTCCCATAGTAACAAAGATACATTCAAATAATTAACATACAGATAAATGACCAGCTACTCATTATCCTGAAGTTGAGCCTCACTGCAATAAATCGACTCCCACCACGAAGTACTGTAAACACACAGGAGATCAGACAGACACATTTCAGTGGCTAAATGGCTCCATATCGTCTAGCAGCCTGTCTTAATCCAATCATCCTGTTTTAATCCAAACTGCAATCTGCAATTTTTAACCCTTTCAATATCTCCAGACCGTGCAGAAGCAAAGTGGTTCAGAAATGTGGGCTTCTGCTCCCACACAAGCCACAAATGAAGAAATTAGGGCAGGTGACCAAAAGCTTGGTCAAAGAGGCAGGTTTTAAGCAGCGTCTTAAAGGAGGAGAGAGAGGCGGGGAGGTTCAGGGAGGGAGTGCCAGAGCTCGGGACCGAACCACTGGAGGCACGGCCACCGATGGTTGAGCAGTTATAATGTGGGATGTTCACAAGGCCAGGATTTGAGGAGCGCAGACACCTCGTGGGGTTGTGAGGCTGATAAAGATTACATGGAGGGATTTGAAAACCAGGTTGGGGATCTTGAAATCGAGGCGTTGTTTAACCGGGAGCCAGTGTAGGTGAGAAAGCACAGTGGGTGATGGGTGAGCGGGACTTGGTGCGAGTTAGGACACGGGGCACAGTGGGTGATGGGTGAGCGGGACTTGGTGCGAGTTAGGACACGGGGCACAGTGGGTGATGGGTGAGCGGGACTGGGTGCGAGTTAGGACACGGGGCACAGTGGGTGATGGGTGAGCGGGACTTGGTGCGAGTTAGGACACGGGGCACAGTGGGTGATGGGTGAGCGGGACTTGGTGCGAGTTAGGACACGGGGCACAGTGGGTGATGGGTGAGCGGGACTTGGTGCGAGTTAGGACACGGGGCACAGTGGGTGATGGGTGAGCGGGACTTGGTGCGAGTTAGGACACGGGGCACAGTGGGTGATGGGTGAGTGGGACTTGGTGCGAGTTAGGACACGGGGCACAATGGGTGATGGGTGAGCGGGACTTGGTGCGAGTTAGGACACGGGGCACAGTGGGTGATGGGTGAGCGGGACTTGGTGCGAGTTAGGACACGGGGCACAGTGGGTGATGGGTGAGCGGGACTTGGTGCGAGTTAGGACACGGGTAGCCAAGTTTTGGATGACCTTAGGTTTACATAGGATAGAATGTGGGAGGCCAGCCAGGAGTGAGTTGCAATAGTCAAGTCGAGAGGTAACAAAGACAGGGATGACGGTTTCAGCAGCAGAAAAGCTGAGGCATGGGTGGAGATGTGTGATGTTACAGAGGTGGAAAAAGGCGGTCTTAGTTATGCTGTGGATATGTGGCTGGAAACTCATTTCAGGGTCAAATATGACACCTAGGTTGCGAACAGTCTTGTTCACCCTCAGATTGATGCGAGGGAGAGCGATGGAGTCAGTGGTTAGGGAACGCAGCTCATGGCGGGGACCAAAGACAATGGCTTCGGTCTTCCCAATATTTAATTGGAGAAAATTTCTGCTCATCCAGTACTGGATGTCGGACAGGCAGTCTGACAATTTAGAGACCGAGGAGGGATTGGGAGAAGTGGTGGTGAGGTAGAGCTGGGTGTCGGCAGCGTACATGTGGAAACTGACTCCATGTTTTCGGATGTCGCCAAGGGACAACATGTAGATGAGAAATAGGAGGGGCCAAAGACAGATCCATGGGGGACACCAGAGCTAACGATGCGGGGACAGGAAGAGAAGCCATTGCAGGTGATTCTCTGGCTACGATTAGATAGATAAGAATGGAACCAGGCGAGTGCAGTCCCACCCAGCTGGACGGTGGTGGAGAGGCGTTGGAGGAGGGTGGAGTGGTCAACTGTGTCAAAGGCTGTTGACAGGTCAAGGAGGACGAGGAGGGATAGTTTACCTCAGTCACAGTCACAAAGGATGTCATTCGTGTCTATGATGAGAGCCGTTTCGGTGCTGTGGCAGGGACGGGAACCGGATTGAAGGCATTCAAACATTGAATTCAGGGCAAGATTTGGGAGGTGACAACACGTTCAAGGACTTTGGAGAGGAAAGGGAGTTTGGAGAGGGGGCTTGCAAGGACAGTGGGGCCAAAGGTTGGTTTATTGAGGAGAGGGGTGATGGTAGATTTGAGGGAGAGGGAGACAGTACGTGAGGAGTGAGAACCATTAACAATGTCGGCTAACATGGGAGCCAGAAAAGCAAGTTGTGTGGTCAGCAGTTTAGTGGGAATAGGGTCAAGGGGAGCAGGAAGTGGGAATAGGGTCAAGGGAACAGGAAGTGGGTCTCATGGACAAGATGAGCTCGGAGAGATCAAGAGGGGAGATCAAAGAGAAACTGGAGAAAGGTGTGAGTTTAGGGTTGGGCAGGGGGGCAGCCTCAGAGGAAGTTTGGCCCGGTGGGCTAGGGGAGGGGGGAGCCTCAGAGGTAGTTTGGCCCGGTGGGTTAGGGGAGGGGGCAGCCTCAGAGAAAGTTTGGCCTGGTGGGCTAGGGGAGGGGGGAGCCTCAGAGGAAGTTTGGCCCAGTGGGCTAGGGGAGGGGGCAGCCTCAGAGGTAGTTTGGCCCGGTGGGCTAGGGGAGGGGGGAGCCTCAGAAGAAGTTTGGCCCAGTGGGCTAGGGGAGGGGGGAGTCTCAGAGGTAGTTTGGCCCAGTGGGCTAGGGGAGGGGGGAGTCTCAGAGGTAGTTTGACCCAGTGGGTTAGGGAAGGGGGGAGTCTCAGAGGTAGTTTGGCCCAGTGGGCTAGGGGAGGGGGGGAGTCTCAGAGGTAGTTTGGCCCAGTGGGCTAGGGGAGGGGGGAGTCTCAGAGAAAGTTTGGCCTGGTGGGCTAGGGGAGGGGGGAGCCTCAGAGAAAGTTTGGCCTGGTGGGCTAGGGGAGGGGGGAGCCTCAGAGAAAGTTTGGCCCGGTGGGCTAGGGGAGGGGGCAGCCTCAGAGGAAGTTTGGCCCGGTGGGCTAGGGGAGGGGGCAGCCTCAGAGGAAGTTTGGCCCGGTGGGCTAGGGGAGGGGGCAGCCTCAGAGGTAGTTTGGCCCGGTGGGCTAGGGGAAGGAAGGGAACTCACAGAGGCAGCTGATCAGATGGTGTCAATCTCTGAGACAAAGAAGTCCATGAGCTCCTCACACTTGTTGGACGTGAGTGTGGTGGAGACAGGGGAGAGGGGTTTAAGGAGATGGTTAGCAGTGGAGAATGGTACCCGGGGATTATCTTTGCAATCCAGCATGATCCTGGAACAGTGAGCAGTGTTTGCAGACAAGAACCGAAAATGTTTGTGATATGAAGCGTGCTCCAAGACTAGCAGATGCCCCTGTAGCGAGCAGTGTAAATTGGGAGATTAGCAACGAAGGCAACATGCCCCTCAATACCCACCCGCCCCGCCCCCCCCCTCAGCCATTTGCCAGTCACCAAAAATCCCCACATAAAACAATAAATAATTCTAAATTCAATAAGGCAGCTCACCACCACCTTTTCGAGGGCAATTAGGGATTGGCAATAAATGCCGGCCTTGCCAGCGACACCCACGTCCCAGGAACGAATCAAAACAAGCCATGGAAGGAGGGGGCGAAGACAAGTACCTGAAGGTGGGGTCTGTGGATTAGATATATTTGTATGCACCCGGTAACCAAGGATGTCATTTCAGGGCCCATATCCAGTTGAGGGAGAGGAAGACGCGGACCTGATTAATGCAGGTGAGACCCATTGAGCAGTGAGGTGAGGGATAGAACATAATGAGGAGCCATTCGGCCCCTCGAGCCTGCTCCGCCATGCAATACGTTTGTGGCTGACCTTCGACCTCAACTCCACTTTCCCGCCTGATCCCCATATCCCTTGATTCCCCTCGAGTCCAAAAATCTGTCGATCTCAGCCTTGAATATACTCAAACACTGAGTATCCACAGCCCTCTGGGGTAGAGAATTCCAGAGGTTCACAACCCTCTGAGTGAAGAAATTCCTCCTCATCTCAGTCTTCAACAGACAACTCTTTTTATTCTGAGATTATGCCCTCGAGTGATCTCCAGCACAACCCCATCTGTGAAGATGTTTCACATTTGGATCAGACCCCATTCACTGCTCTGGGGGTCTCTCTGTGACCCAGTCCCCATTCACTGGGGTCTCTGTGTGACCCAGTCCCCATTCACTGGGGTCTCTGTGTGTGACCCAGTCCCCATTCACTGGGGTCTCTGTGTGACCCAGTCCCCATTCACTGGGGTCTCTGTGTGTGACCCAGTCCCCATTCACTGGGGTCTCTGTGTGTGACCCAGTCCCCATTCACTGGGGTCTCTCTCTGTGACCCAGTCCCCATTCACTGGGGTCTCTGTGTGTGACCCAGTCCCCATTCACTGGGGTCTCTGTGTGACCCAGTCCCCATTCACTGGGGTCTCTGTGTGTGACCCAGTCCCCATTCACTGGGGTCTCTGTGTGTGACCCAGTCCCCATTCACTGGGGTCTCTCAGTGTGACCCAGTCCCCATTCACTGGGGTCTCTGTGTGTGACCCAGTCCCCATTCACTGGGGTCTCTGTGTGTGACCCAGTCCCCATTCACTGGGGTCTCTGTGTGTGACCCAGTCCCCATTCACTGGGGTCTCTGTGTGACCCAGTCCCCATTCACTGGGGTCTCTGTGTGTGACCCAGTCTCTATTCACTGGGGTCTCTGTGTGTGACCCAGTCCCCATTCACTGGGGTCTCTGTGTGTGACCCAGTCCCCATTCACTGGGGTCTCTGTGTGTGACCCAGTCCCCATTCACTGGGGTCTCTGTGTGTGACCCAGTCCCCATTCACTGGGGTCTCTCAGTGTGACCCAGTCCCCATTCACTGGGGTCTCTGTGTGACCCAGTCCCCATTCACTGGGGTCTCTCAGTGTGACCCAGTCCCCATTCACTGGGGTCTCTGTGTGACCCAGTCCCCATTCACTGCTCTGGGTAATGCATTAATGCATCTTTCTCAAAAGTGCGCTCGGCGTTCCCAGTTTGTGATTCGAGCAACCCTCACCCGCTGCTTGTGTGCTCGCGGTCGGACTGAGCTGACGCGTCTAACCAGTGAACCGAGCGGACCGGAGCCCGAGCCTTATTTCAGTTCGGCTCCCACAGAGGAAGGGATGGTTCCTGGCCCTTCTCCCTCGGGGATCTTGGCGCCTTTACTGAATTGCCCCGCCCGCGCCCCGAGCTGCCTCTGAACCTTTGTGTTTCCCCCCGTTAGGTAAAGAGACGGTCACCGTGCTGCCGGGCGCTTCCTACTTCTCCAGCGACGAGTCCTTCGCCATGATCAGAGGGTAGGTGCGGGGTACTGGGAACGAGCCGAGGCTCACCTCCACTCGGCTGGTCATGTCACCTCCGAGTCCGCAGATTCCTGGGCAGATTCCACCCCAGCCAGGGGGGGGCTCGGGGATCAGGCCGGGGGAGCTGGGGGTGGGGCGGGATCGAGGGGGACAGGAGGGGGGCCCAGGGATCAGACTGTGGTGGGGGGGGCTCGGGGATTAGGCCAGGGGAGCGGGGGGGGGGGGTCGAGGGGGACAGGAGGGGAACCCGGGGATCAGACTCTGGTGGGGGGGGCTCGGAGATTAGGCCGGGGGAGTGGGGGGGGGGGGTCGAGGGGGACAGGAGGGGGGGGCCAGGGATCAGACTGTGCTGGGGGGGGCTCGGGAATTAGGCCAGGGGAGCGGGGCGAGGGGTCAGGAGGGGGTCCCAGGGATCAGGCCGTGGTGGGTGGGGGGAGGGGGGCGGATATGGAGGATCTGGTCGGTAGGGGGTGGTGGGGGGAGGGATCGGGAGGATCAGGTTGGGGGAGGGTGGTGGGGAAATAGGGAAGATCTGGGCGGGGGGAGGGGGAGGGATCGGGAGGATCTGGTTGAGGAAGGGGGGCCTAAGGTAGGTGGCTCAGGCCGGTGGGGGGGGGTCAGGGATCATGCCGGGGGTGGGGGGGGGGGAGGGTGGTAGGGATCGGGAGGATCAGGTTGGGAGAGGGGAGGGGATCGGGAGGATCGAGCTGGGGGGCCCTGAGGTGTGGGAATCGGATCTGGGGGCCTAAGGTGCGGGGAATCAGGTTGGGGATTAGACTGGGGGTGCGGGGTTAGGCCGGAGGGTCCCAGTGTGTTAACAGGCCACAGGCTAAAGTGCAGGGAGCGAGTGGGGCCTAAAGGATCTAGTGAAAGCTGGCCAACTGCTTCATAAAAGCTAAACCCGCAGATGGGCCTGGATATAGTCGTGGGCTTTGCAGACAAATCCGTCACGTACTGGAGACAAGTACATGAGAGCCCAAAGTGGAAATCCAAGTATTGGAGAGAGAGAATTGTCAGGGTGATCGAGGGGGCTGCTCCCCTGGAAATAATGTGCCTTTCTGCATTGAAACTAATGCATTCTGGTTCATTTGAAGCACTTTAATACTTCACCATGGCCCTAAATTAATTTCATCAGTCTGAATGAAACTGAGGCAGAAGCCTAAACGAGTTGGACCGAGGGAGAATACAGTCTCCGCTTGGCTCAATGGGGAGCACTCTCCTCTCGAGTCACAAGGTGGTGTTTCAGATCCACTCCACGAGTTGAGCACAATCTGTGTGGCGATGCATCAGTGCAGTGCTGGGGGAGAGCTGAACTGTCGGTGAGGTCAGTTGGGAGGAGACGGTGAAGTACGGCCCCATCGGACAGGTGACTGGATGGAGAAGTTCCAAGAGCAGGACTTGAGAACAGCAGGTAGTTCCCCCAGTGTCCTGGCCGATATTCATCCCTCAGCCAACACCACAAACATCGCATTAACTGAAACTTGTGGGACCATGCCGAGTGCAAATTTGCTACAACATGTATCTCCATAATCGTGTATATACTTCACATCTACTTCATTGGCTGTGAGGCAGTTTGGGGTATTCTGACTGTGAAAGGCACAGTAGAAATGATAATTCCTTGTACGACTGCTGGCTGGTGAGTGAGTTATGGGACTATTAATGACCCTGGGAGTGTTTGATGGGACAGTGTAGAGGGAGCTTTACTCTGTATCTAACCCGTGCTGTACCTGCCCTGGGAGTGTTTGATGGAACAGTGTAGAGAGAGCTTTACTCTGTATCTAACCCGTGCTGTACCTGCCCTGGGAGTGTTTGACGGCCCAGTGTAGAGGGAGATTTACTCTGTATCTAACCCCGTGCTGTACCTGCCCTGGGAGTGTTTGATGGGACAATGTAGAGGGAGCTTTACTCTGTATCTAACCCGTGCTGTACCTGCCCTGGGAGTGTTTGACGGCCCAGTGTAGAGAGAGCTTTACTCTGTATCTAACCCGTGCTGTACCTGCCCTGGGAGTGTTTGACGGCCCAGTGTAGAGGGAGATTTACTCTGTATTTAACCCCGTGCTGTACCTGCCCTGGGAGTGTTTGATGGGACAATGTAGAGGGAGCTTTACTCTGTATCTAACCCGTGCTGTACCTGCCCTGGGAGTGTTTGACGGCCCAGTGTAGAGAGAGCTTTACTCTGTATCTAACCCGTGCTGTACCTGCCCTGGGAGTGTTTGACGGCCCAGTGTAGAGGGAGATTTACTCTGTATTTAACCCCGTGCTGTACCTGCCCTGGGAGTGTTTGATGGGACAGTGTAGAGGGAGCTTTACTCTGTATCTAACCCGTGCTGTACCTGCCCTGGGAGTGTTTGCTGGGACAGTGTAGAGGGAGCTTTACTCTGTATCTAACTCCGGCTGTACCTGCCCTGGGAGTGTTTGATGGGACAGTGTAGAGGGAGCTTTACTCTGTATCTAACCCGTGCTGTACCTGCCCTGGGAGAGTTTGATGGGACAGTGTAGAGGGAGCTTTACTCTGTATCTAACCCGTGCTGTACCTGCCCTGGGAGAGTTTGATGGGACAGTTTAGAGGGAGCTTTACTCTGTATCTAACCCCCTGTACCTGCCCTGGGAGTGTTTGCTGGGACAGTGTAGAGGGAGCTTTACTCTGTATCTAACCCGTGCTGTACCTGCCCTGGGAGTGTTTGCTGGGACAGTGTAGACGGAGCTGTGATGTGCGTTTTTCTCGGTGGACTGGTTAAACCTGTGCTCTGTGCCTGCTTTTTCCCAGGGGGCACGTGAATATGACGATGCTCGGCGGGATGCAGGTGTCCAAGTTTGGTGATCTGGCCAATTGGATGATTCCGGTGAGTATTTATAAAATGGAGCAATTGTTGCACAAATGGAAATTCAGAGATCCTTTGATACCATGCTGGGTTCATAGAGTCACAGAAATTTACAGCGCGCATGGAGGCCATTTCGTTCCATCGTGTCCGCGCCGTCCAACAAAGAGCTATCCAGCCTAATCCCACTTTCCAGCTCTTGGTCCAAGGCAGTTCAGAGAAGGTTCACTCGGTTGATTCCGGGGATGAGGGGGTTGACTTATGAGGAAAGGTTGAGGAGGTTGGGCCTCTACTCATTGGAATTCAGAAGAATGAGAGGTGATCTTATTGAAACGTACAAGATTATGAGGGGGCTTGAGAAGGTAGATGCAGAGAGGATGTTTCCACTGACAGGGGAGACTAGAACTAGGGGGCATGGTCTTAGAATAAGGGGCCACCCATTTAAAACTGAGATGAGGAGAAATTTCTTCTCTCAGAGGGTTGTAAATCTGTGGAATTTGCTGCCTCAGAGAGCTGTGGAAGCTGGGACATTGAATATATTTAAGACAGAAATAGACAGTTTCTTAACCGATAAGAGAAGAAGGGGTTATGGGGAGCGGGCAGGGAAGTGGAGCTGAGTCCAAGATCGGATCAGCCATGATGGTATTAAATGGCGGAGCAGGCTCGAGGGGCCGTATGGCCTACTCCTGTTCCTATTTCTTATGTCCTTGTTCACCAATTAGTGGAAACAATTTTTCACTAAGCGAGACATCAGAACAAATCCTTTCACAAGGTTATTAAAATGCTTTATCGTAAGTAGCTGCAGAAACAGAGCCTATAACATCAGCTGTATGGGAATTGGAAAGGTTAGTGAAAAGGAAAAACATAAAAGGGAAATGGGATAAAGTAGATAGCAGCTGTCAAGAGCTGGCAGCAGTACCAGGGCAGATTGCCAAATGTCCTCCTTCTGTGCTATAATTGTTATGATTCCAATCAATGTACAAATTCTTCCTTGAGGTACACATTAGTGTACAGATATCTCCCCGAGGGAGAGGGACTGAGAGACACCAGTCAGTGTACAGATATCTCCCTGAGAGAGAGGGACTGAGAGACACCAGTTAGTGTACAGATATCGCCCTGAGGCAGAGGGACTGAGATACACCAGTCAGTGTACAGATATCTCCCTGAGAGAGAGGGACTGAGAGACACCAGTCAGTGTACAGATATCTCCCTGAGGGAGAGGGGACTGAGCGACACCAGTCAGTGTACAGATATCTCCCTGAGGGAGAGGGACTGAGAGACACCAGTCAGTGTACAGATATCTCCCTGAGAGAGAGGGACTGAGAGACACCAGTTAGTGTACAGATATCTCCCTGAGGGGTAAGGGACTGAGAGACACCAGTCAGTGTACAGATATCTCCTTGTGGAAAAGGACTGAGAGACATCAGTCAGTGTACAGATATCTCCCTGAGGGAGAGGGACTGAGAGACACCAGTCAGTGTACAGATATCTCCCTGAGGGAGAGGGGACTGAGCGACACCAGTCAGTATACAGATATCTCCCTGAGGGGAAGGGGACTGAGAGACACCAGTCAGTGCACAGATATCTCCCTGAGAGAGAGGGGGCTGAGAGACACCAGTCAGTGTACAGATATCCCTGAGGGAGAGGGACCGAGAGACCCCAGTCAGTGTGCAGATATCTCCCTGAGGGGAAGGGGACTAAGAGACACCAGTCAATGTACAGATATCTCCCTGAGGGGAAGGGGACTAAGAGACACCAGTCAGTGCACCGATATCTCCCTGAGGGAGAGGGACTGAGAGACACCAGTCAGTGTACAGATGTCTCCCTGAGGGGAAGGGCACTAAGAGACACCAGTCAATGTACAGATATCTCCCTGAGAGTGAGGGACTGAGAGACACCAGTCAGTGCACAGATATCTCCCTGAGGCAGAGGGACTGAGAGACACCAGTCACTGTACAGATATCTCCCTGAGGGAGAGGGACGAGGAGACACCAGTCAGTGTACAGATATCTCCCTGAGAGTGAGGGACTGAGAGACACCAGTCAGTGCACAGATATCTCCCTGAGGCAGAGGGACTGAGAGACACCAGTCAGTGTACAGATATCTCCCTGAGGGAGAGGGACTGAGAGACAGCAGTCAGTGTACAGATATCTCCCTGAGGGAGAGGGACTGAGAGACACCAGTCAATGTACAGATATCTCCCTGAGAGTGAGGGACTGAGAGACACCAGTCAGTGCACAGATATCTCCCTGAGGCAGAGGGACTGAGAGACACCAGTCACTGTACAGATATCTCCCTGAGGGAGAGGGGACTGAGAGACACCAGTCAGTGAACAGATATCTCCCTAAGGGAGATGGACAGAGAGACCCCAGTCAGTGTACAGATATTCCCCTGAGGGAGAGGGACTGAGAGATACCAGTCAGTGTATAGATATCTCCCTGAGGGAGAGGGGACTGAGAGACACCAGTCAGTGTACAGATATCACCCTGAGGGAGAGGGGACTGAGAGACACCAGTCAGTGTACAGATATCTCCCTGAGAGAGAGGGACAGAGACACCAGTCAGTGTACAGATGTCTCCCTGAGGGAGAGGGACATAGAGACACCAGTCAGTGTACAGATATCTCCCTGAGGGAGAGGGACTGAGAGACACCAGTCAGTGTACAGATATCTCCCTGAGGGAGAGGGACAGAGAGACACCAGTCAGTGTATAGATATCTCCCTGAGGGAGAGGGACAGAGAGACACCAGTCAGTGTGCAGATATCTCCCTGAGGGAGAGGGGACTGTGAGACACCAGTCAGTGTACAGATATCTCCCTGAGGGAGAGGGACTGAGAGACACCAGTCAGTGTACAGATATCTCCCTGAGGGAGAGGGACAGAGAGACACCAGTCAGTGTACAGATATCGCCCTGAGGGGGGCAGGGAGAGATCAGTCAGTGTACAGATATCTCCCTGAGGGAGAGGGGACTGAGAGACAGCAGTCAGTGTACAGATATCTCGCTGAGGGAGACGGACAGAGAGACACCAGTCAGTGTACAGATATATCCCTGAGAGAGAGGGGGCTGAGAGACAGCAGTCAGTGTATAGATATCTCGCTGAGGGAGAGGGGACTGAGAGACACCAGTCAGTGTACAGATATCTCCCCGAGGGGGCAGGGAGAGATCAGTCGGTGTACAGATATCTCCATGAGGGAGAGGGACAGAGAGACACCAGTCATTGTACAGATATCTCCCTGAGGGAGAGGGGACTGAGAGACACCAGTCAGTGTACAGATATCTCCCTGAGTGAGAGGGACAGAGACACCAGTCAGTGTACAGATATCTCCCTGAGGGAGAGGGACAGAGAGACACCAGTCAGTGTACAGATATCACCCTGAGGGAGAGGGGACTGAGAGACACCAGTCAGTGTACAGATATCTCCCTGAGAGAGAGGGACAGAGACACCAGTCAGTGTACAGATATCTCCCTGAGGGAGAGGGACAGAGAGACACCAGTCAGTGTACAGATATCTCCCTGAGGGAGAGGGACAGAGAGACACCAGTCAGTGTACCGATATCTCCCTGAGGGAGAGGGACAGAGAGACAGCAGTCAATGTACAGATATCTCCCTGAGGGAGAGGGACAGAGAGACAGCAGTCAGTGTACAGATATCTCCCTGAGGGAGAGGGACAGAGAGACACCAGTCAGTGTACAGATATCTCCCTGAGGGGGGCAGGGAGAGGTCAGTCAGTGTGCAGATATTTGTGTTTAGTTCTGTTGCCGGGGTGGCAGAGATTCGGTGTACCATTGTTCTGCTTTAATGCGTCAGCAATGAACAAAAAGTCACGCAGTCTCTTGGCCGAGTCCGCGGCTGGCATTCTTTCCATTCAGTGGGACACTGATTGCCGCAGCTGACAGTCACACTGCCTGTTGTGTCGCTACCTCTCGGGCATGTGATTTGTTGGCAGTGTTCCCAAGGTCACTGCTTGTTTTAACCATCGTTCCACCTCATCAATTGCTTTATATTGAAGAGTTCTTTTTGTTGTTATTACACTCCGAGCCCCCTGGAGGGAATTTTAATTTCGGCTGCCTGTTTAAATGCTCCGTGCCTCCCTCTCGAAGCTGCTGTCTTCGCGTGGGCCCTGATAATTAACCAACGCACAGCAAAATGCCACCGACACTGCAAGTCTGAAACAAAACACCTCTGTTCCCTCCGCACGTGTGACCCCGAGCTTCCGGTGTCTGTCACTTTAATTCTCGCTCCACTCCCACTCTGACCTCTCCGTCCTCGGTCTCCTACACTGTTCCAAAGAAGCTCAACGCAAGCTCGAGGAACAGCACCTTGTCTTTCGATTAGGCACTTTACATAACAAATTGCGTGCTCTATTAAAAGCCCTTTCCTGGCTGTCCCCCCAGACCCATTCGCGACCTTTGCGTAGGAGCACGTGTAGCGGCTCTAGCAGCGTGCTCAATTTCGGAAGAAAGTTACCAAAATAGTTCAGGAGCCCCAGGAACGAACGCAGCTCCGTCGTGTTACGGGGTCTGGGTGCTCTCTGGATCGCTTCCGTCTTGGATGCAGTAGGGCTGATCCCGTCTGCTGCTACCCTCATCCCCAGGAATTCTACCTCTGGAGCTAGGAAGACGCACTTCGCCTTTTTCAGTCGCAGCCCTACCCGGTCCAGTCTGCGTAGCACCTCCTCCAGGTTGTGGAGGTGTTCTTCAGTATCGTAACCCGTGATGAGGCTGTCGTCCTGAAAAACCACCGTCCCTGGAATCGACTTGAGGAGGCTTTCCATATTTCGTTGGAAGATCACGGCGGCCGAGCGAATCCCGAACGGACATCTGTTGTACTCAAACAACCCCTTGTGTGTCGTGATGGTGGTCAGCTTCTTCGACTCACTCACCAGCTCCTGGGTCATGTAAGCTGAGGTCAGGTACCAACTTTGAAAAAAGTTTGCCACCGGATAGCGTCGCAAAGAGGTCCTCTGCTCTCAGTAGCGGGTACTGGTCTTGGAGTGACACCCGATTGATGGTGGCCTTGTAATCGCCACATATCCTGACCGACCCATCCGCCTTGAGCACCGGCACAATCGGGCTCGCCCAGTCACTGAATTCGACTGGCGAGATGATGCCTTCGCTCAGCAGGCGGTCCAATTCGCCTTCCATCTTTTCCTGCATCACGTACGGCACCGCTCTGGCCTTGTGGTGTACTGGTCTGGCGTCCGGGTTGATGTGAATCACTACCTTGGCCCCCATGAAAGTGCCGATGCCGGGTTGAAATAATGAGTCAAATTTGTCCAGGACTTGTGAGCATGATACTCGCTCCACAGAGGAAATTGCATTGACATCGCCCCATTTCCAGTTCATGACAGCAAGCCAACTCCTCCCCAGTAGTGCGGGACCGTCCCCCGAGACAATCCAGAGTGGCAACCTGTTCTCCGAATCTTTGTGGGTCATGACTACCGTGGCACTGCCTAGCACCGGAATGATCTGCTTTACGTAAGTCCGTAGCTGTGCGTCAATCAGCGATAACGTTGGCCTCCTGGCCTTGGACGCCCACAACTTTTCGAACTGTTTGATACCCATCAGGGACTGGCTGGCCCTCGTATCTAGCTCCATTGATACTGCCATTGAGGAACACTTTCATCATTATTGGTGGCGTCCTGGTGTATGAACTGTACACGTGTTCCACATGAACTCGCTGAACTTCAGCTTCCAGCGATTTCCCCCAACGTTCATTTCTGTAATTTCTGCAGGTATTTTGCTCGTCTCTGCAAACTCCGGCTGAGTGTCTGCCTCCACGCCTCCAGCATGAGCTGTTAGAAACATAGAAACATAGAAAATAGGTGCAGGAGTAGGCCATTCGGCCCTTCTAGCCTTCATAGAAACATAGAAACATAGAAAATAGGTGCAGGAGTAGGCCATTCGGCCCTTCGAGCCTGCACCACCATTCAATGAGTTCATGGCTGAACATGAAACTTCAGTACCCCATTCCTGCTTTCTCGCCATACCCCTTGATTCCCCTAGTAGTAAGGACCTCATCTAACTCCTTTTTGAATATATTTAGTGAATTGGCCTCAACAACTTTCTGTGGTAGAGAATTCCACAGGTTCACCACTCTCTGGGTGAAGAAATTCCTCCTCATCTCGGTCCTAAATGGCTTCCCCCTTATCCTTAGACTGTGTCCCCTGGTTCTGGACTTCCCCAACATTGGGAACATTCTTCCTGCATCTAACCTGTCTAAACCCGTCAGAATTTTAAATGTTTCTATGAGGTCCCCTCTCATTCTTCTGAACTCCAGTGAATACAAGCCCAGTTGATCCAGTCTTTCTTGATAGGTCAGTCCCGCCATCCCGGGAATCAGTCTGGTGAACCTTCGCTGCACTCCCTCAATAGCAAGAATGTCCTTCCTCAAGTTAGGAGACCAAAATTGTACACAATACTCCAGGTGTGGCCTCACCAAGGCCCTGTACAACTGTAGCAACACCTTCCTGCCCCTGTACTCAAATCCCCTCGCTATGAAGGCCAACATGCCATTTGCTTTCTTAACTGCCTGCTGTACCTGCATGCGAACCTTCAATGACTGATGTACCATGACACCCAGGTCTCGTTGCACCTCTCCTTTTCCTAATCTGTCACCATTCAGATAATAGTCTGTCTCTCTTTTTACCACCAAAGTGGATAACCTCACATTTATCCACATTATACTTCATCTGCCATGCATTTGCCCACTCACCTAACCTATCCAAGTCGCTCTGCAGCCTCATAGCATCCTCCTCGCAGCTCACACTGCCACCCAACTTAGTGTCATCCGCAAATTTGGAGATACTACATTTAATCCCCTCGTCTAAATCATTAATGTACAGTATAAATAGCTGGGGCCCCAGCACAGAACCTTGCGGTACCCCACTAGTCACTGCCTGCCATTCTGAAAAGTCCCCATTTACTCCTACTCTTTGCTTCCTGTCTGACAACCAGTTCTCAATCCATGTCAGCACACTACCCCCAATCCCATGTGCTTTAACTTTGCACATTAATCTCTTGTGTGGGACCTTGTCGAAAGCCTTCTGAAAGTCCAAATATACCACATCAACTGGTTCTCCCTTGTCCACTCTACTGGAAACATCCTCAAAAAATTCCAGAAGATTTGTCAAGCATGATTTCCCTTTCACAAATCCATGCTGACTTGGACCTATCATGTCACCTCTTTCCAAATGCATTGCTATGACATCCTTAATAATTGATTCCATCATTTTACCCACTACCGATGTCAGGCTGACCGGTCTATAATTCCCTGTTTTCTCTCTCCCTCCTTTTTTAAAAAGTGGCGTTACATTGGCTACCCTCCACTCCATAGGAACTGATCCAGAGTCAATGGAATGTTGGAAAATGACTGTAAATGCATCCACTATTTCCAAGGCCACCTCCTTAAGTACTCTGGGATGCAGTCCATCAGGCCCTGGGGATTTATCGGCCTTCAATCCCATCAATTTCCCCAACACAATTTCCCGACTAACAAGGATTTCCCTCAGTTCCTCCTCCTTACTAGACCCTCCGACCCCTTTTATATCCGGAAGGTTGTTTGTGTCCTCCTCAGTGAATACCGAACCAAAGTACTTGTTCAATTGGTCCGCCATTTCTTTGTTCCCCATTATCACATCCCCTGATTCTGACTGCAGGGGACCTACGTTTGTCTTTACCAACCTTTTTCTCTTTACATATCTATAGAAACGTTTGCAATCCGTCTTAATGTTCCCTGCAAGCTTCTTCTCGTACTCCATTTTCCCTGCCCTAATCAAACCCTTTGTCCTCCTCTGCTGAGTTCTAAATTTCTCCCAGTCCCCGGGTTCGCTGCTATTTCTGGCCAATTTGTATGCCACTTCCTTGGCTTTAATACTATCCCTGATTTCCCTTGATAGCCACGGTTGAGCCACCTTCCCTTTTTTATTTTTACGCCAGAATGTACAATTGTTGTAGTTCATCCATGCGGTCTCTAAATGTCTGCCATTGCCCATCCACAGTCAACCCCTTCAGTATCATTCGCCAATCTATCCTAGCCAATTCACGCCTCATACCTTCAAAGTTACCCTTCTTTAAGTTCTGGACCATGGTCTCTGAATTAACTGTTTCATTCTCCATCCTAATGCAGAATTCCACCATATTATGGTCACTCTTCCCCAAGGGGTCTCGCACAACGAGATTGCTAATTAATCCTCTCTCATTACACAACACCCAGTCTAAGATGGCCTCCCCACTCGTTGGTTCCTCAACATATTGGTCTAAAAAACCATCCCTTATGCACTCCAGGAAATCCTCCTCCACCGTATTGCTTCCAGTTTGGCTAGCCCAATCTATGTGCATATTAAAGTCACTCATTATAACTGCTGCACCTTTATTGCACGCACCCCTAATTTCATGTTTGATGCCCTCCCCAACATCACTACTACTGTTTGGAGGTCTGTACACAACTCCCACTAACGTTTTTTGCCCTTTGGTATTCTGCAGCTCTACCGATATAGATTCCACATCATCCAAGCTAATGTCCTTCCGAACTATTGCCTTAATTTCCTCCTTAACTAGCAATGCTACCCCACCTCCTTTTCCTTTTATTCTATCTTTCCTAAATGTTGAATACCCCTGAATGTTGAGTTCCCAGCCCTGATCATCCTGGAGCCACGTCTCCGTAATCCCAATCACATCATATTTGTTAACATCTATTTGCACACTTAATTCATCCACTTTATTACGGACAGTCCTTGCATTAAGACACAAAGCCTTCAGGCTTGTTTTTTTAACACCCTTTGTCCTTTTAGAATTTTGCTGTACAATGGCCCTTTTTGTTCTTTGCCTTGGGTTTCTCTGCCCTCCACTTTTCCTCATCTCCTTTCTGTCTTTTGCTTTTGCCTCCTTTTTGTTTCCCTCTGTCTCCCTGCATTGGTTCCCATTCCTGCCATATTAGTTTAAATCCTCCCCAACAGCACTAGCAAACACTCCCCCTAGGACATTGGTTCCGGTCCTGCCCAGGTGTTGTTTGAAACAAAAGGTCCCTTGCCAGTCGATCATCCCTGACTGCCCCTGTGACTGTCCTTGATTGCGCCATTAACAGGTGTTGATGGCCCCATTACTGGCCGCATTGTCCCTTGCAATGGCGTGAATCGCTGTTCAGCTTGCCATTGTCTCTGTTGAACTCCCCCTCTGGGTTCGACTACATGTTGGGGCATGCCCGATTGCCCTTGTCTGCCTGGAGAACTGTGTGCTGCTTTAACAATGTTGAATCTCTGTCCCAACCATTCCTTAACACAGTACCTCTCGTCTGTTCTGCTAGTGGCCATGCTCGCGTGGTTTAAATCCCAGTTTCTCGTCGCCATTGATACGTCCTTACTATACAGTATAAATGCACACGAGGCCCAAGCTTGAGAGAAGGTCAGTCTGTGACCTGTCCTTTATTCCTTAGCACTCAAGTGATGAAAGTGGGTGGAGCTTCTCCTTTTATACCTGAAGGTCCAGGTTAGGAGTGTCTCCCACAAGTTCACCACCTAGTGGTCATTGTTCTCACAGTGTACAACTTCGGTCAGATTATACATGGGTTACAATGTTGGTTGAATACATGACAGTTAGTATGCAGATAGAGCAAGTGATCAGGAAGGCCAATGGAATGTTGGCCTTTAATATTTCCTGTCTTCCACCCAATCACAGACCTTCCCTTTTGTTCTTTCCTCCCCACCCACCTTTCCCTGCCCCTTACTTGTTTAAATATCTGTCACATCTCTAACTTTATCCAGTTCTGATGAAGGGTCATCGAGCTGAAACGTTAACTCTGTTTCTCTCTCCACAGATGCTGCCTGACCCGCTGAGTATTTCCAGCATTTTCTGTTTTTATCCCTAATATTAACATAGAATTATGGAATGGTTGCAGCACAGATGAAGGCCATTCGGCCCGTCGAGCCCGTGCCGGCTCTCTGCAAGAGCAGCTCGGCCAGTCCCACTCCCCCACCCTTTCCCCATAGCCCTGCATTTAATTTTCTTTCAGGTATTTATCCAACTCCTTTTGAAAGCCACGATTGAGTCTGCTTCCAGGCAGCACATTTCCGATCATAATCACTCATAAGAACATAACAAATAGGAGTAGGCCATTCGGCCCCTCGAGCCTGCTCCGCCATTTAATACGATCATGGCTGATCCGATCATGGACTCAGCTCCACTTCCCCGCCCGCTCCCCATAACCCCTTATTCCCTTATCGGTTAAGAAACTGTCTATCTCTGTCTTAAATTTATTCAATGTCCCGGCTTTCTCAGCTCTCTGAGGCAGCAAATTCCACAGATTTACAACCCTCTGAGAGAAGAAATTTCTCCTCATCTCAGTTTTAAATGGGCGGCCCCTTATTCTAAGATTATGCCCTCTAGTTCTAGTCTCCCCCATCAGTGGAAACATCCTCTCTGCATCCACCCTGTCAAGCCCCCTCATAATCTTATACGTTTCGATAAGATCACCTCTCATTCTTCTGAATTCCAATGAGCAGAGGCCCAACCTACTCAACCTTTCCTCATAAGTCAGCCCCCTCATCTGTGGAATCAACTGAGTGAACCTTCTCTGAACTGCCTCCAAAGCAAGTCTATCCTTTCGTAAATATGGAAACAAAAAATGCACGCAGTATTCCAGGTGTGGCCTCACCAATACCCTGTATAACTGTAGCAAGACTTCCCTGCTTTTATACTCCATCCCCTTTGCAATAAAGGCCAAGATTCCATTGGCCTTTCTGATCACTTGCTGTACCTGCATACTATCCTTTTGTGTTTCATGTACAAGTACCCCCAGGTCCCGCTGTACTGCAGCACTTTGCAATCTTTCTCCATTTAAATAATAACTTGCTCTTTGATTTTTTTTCTGTCAAAGTGCATGACCCCACACTTTCCAACATTATACTCCATCTGCCAAATTTTTGCCCACTCACTTAGCCTGTCTATGTCCTTTTGCAGATTTTTTTGTGTCATCACACATTGCTTTTCCTCCCATCTTTGTATCGTCAGAAAACTTGGCTACGTTACACTCGGTCCCTTCTTCCAAGTCGTTAATATAGATTGTAAATAGTTGGGGTTGCTGCGTAAGCGTTATATTCCTCGTGTGGCCTTTGGTATGTGAGCAGGATGCCTGCCGGATGGTGGTGGGACCCTTTAACTGCACAGTTCCAGCTCTGACGACACGACTATAGTCTTCACACCGCCTCCTTTGGGGTTTTTGAAGTGCTCTGTCTCGTTGCTGCCATTGGTACGTCTGATGCCATGTGACGACTTTGTGTTGCAGGGTAAGATGGTGAAGGGGATGGGCGGAGCCATGGACCTAGTGGCCAGTGCCGACACGAAAGTGGTGGTCACCATGGAGCACTCGGCGAAGGTAATGAGAGCGGCCTGTGTGAGGGGCGGTGGGAGGCGATGGTGGCCAGGCCTGAACCCCCCAGGATTCTGGGGCTTGCTGGGCTATTGGATCCCAACCACCAGCAGGGCTCCTGCCCATTGGGCAACTCCAGCAGGTCTTTGGCTGAAGCAGGTGCTCCCCTGGCTTTGGACACATTCTATCTGGGGTTGTGGGCCTTGCTGGCAAGGCCAGTGTTTACCGCCTTATCCTGGTCGAGTGGCTCTCTCGGGCAGTTAAGGTGTGGGTCTAGAGTCACGTACAGGCCCAGTCAGGGTAAGGATGGCAGGTTCCCTTCCCAAATGGCCATTAGTGAACCAGTTGGGTTTTTAATATCACCTTTCACTGTTGCTTCATTCCCGGGCTCTGTCCCCCTCCCCTCCCCTCCCCCGGGACATTTATCACGTGCCCCAGGCCCGCCAATCCCCATACACCAGGCCCCCCCCCTCCCAGGGCCCCCCCGCCCCATGCCCCAGGGCCCCCCCTCCCCACACCCCAGGCCCACTCCTCCCCACACCCTAGGCCCCCCCTCCCGATACCGCAGGGCCCCCCCCTCATCCCCATACCCCAGGCCCCCCCTCCCCGTGACCCAGGGCCCCCCCTCCCCATACCCCAGGGCCCCCCTCCCCACACCCCAGGGCCCCCCCCCTCCCCATACCCCAGGCCCCCCCTCCCCGTGCCCCAGGGCCCCCCCTCCCCATACCCCAGGGCCCCCCCTCCCCACACCCCAGGGCCCCCCCTCCCCATACCCTAGGGCCCCCCCCTCATCCCCATACCCCAGGCCCCCCCCCTCCCAGGGCCCCCCCGCCCGCCCCATACCCCAGGGCCCCCCCTCCCCACACCCCAGGGCCCCCCCTCCCCATACCCCAGGGCCCCCCTCCCCACACCCCAGGGCCCCCCCGCCCCATACCCCAGGGCCCCCCCCCCCCGTACCCCAGGGCCCCCCCCCCTCCCTATACCCCAGGGCCCCCCCCCCCCATACCCCAGGCCCCCCTCCCCGTGCCCCAGGGCCCCCCCTCCCTATACCCCAGGGCCTCCCCCCCCGTACCCCAGGGCCCCCCCTCCCCGTGCCCCAGGGCCCCCCCTCCCTATACCCCAGGGCCCCCCCCCCCCGTACCCCAGGCCCCCCCTCCCCGTACCCCAGGGCCCCCCCTCCCCGTACCCCAGGGCCCCCCTCCCCGTACCCCAGGGCCCCCCTCCCCGCCCCAAACCCCAGGCCCCCCTCCCCGTACCCCAGGGCCCCAGGCCCCGCCCCAAACCCCAGGCCCCCCCTCCCCGTACCCCAGGGCCCCCCCTCCCTATACCCCAGGCCCCCCCCCCGTGCCCCAGGGCCCCCTCCCTATACCCCAGGGCCCCCCCCATACCCCAGTGCCCCCCCCCGTACCCCAGGGCCCCCCCCCGTACCCCAGGCCCCCCCTCCCCGTACCCCAGGGCCCCCCCTCCCTATACCCCAGGCCCCCTCCCTATACCCCAGGGCCCCCCCCCGTACCCCAGGGCCCCCCCCATACCCCAGGGCCCCCACCCGTACCCCAGGCCCCCCCCCCGTACCCCAGGCCCCCCCTCCCCGTACCCCAGGGCCCCCCCCCCCATACCCCAGGCCCCCCCCCCGTGCCCCAGGGCCCCCCCCCATACCCCAGGCCCCCCCCCGTGCCCCAGGGCCCCCCCCCGTGCCCCAGGCCCCCCCCCATACCCCAGGCCCCCCTCCCCGTACCCCAGGGCCCCCCCCCCCATACCCCAGGCCCGCCCCCCCCCGTGCCCCAGGGCCCCCCCCATACCCCAGGCCCGCCCCCCCCCGTGCCCCAGGGCCCCCCCCATACCCCAGGCCCCCCCCCCCCCCATACCCCAGGCCCCCCCCCCCCCCCGTACCCCAGGGCCCCCCCCCCTCGCCCCATGCTTTAGCCACAATTGCTCTGAGGTTCCATGGAGCCACTGGAATATTAAAAAGCAGCATCGTGCCACGGAAGGTCCAATGCGACAGTCATTTTAATGAGGCAGTCTCTCCCTCCGCTCACTTTAGGGGTAATTACACCGAGAAGCCCTTGTGAAGCAGGTAGCCATCAGATGTACCTTTGCGGAGGGTGGTGGGTGATCTCACTGTCGAGACCCCTTTCCTGGCCATCATTCAGCACCATTGGTGCTTCTCCATGGCCGATCTGGCCTGAATAGTCAGGGTGTGTAGCGGCCTCTGAGACAGTGAATAACTCCTGGGCAGTTCCATACATTGAGTGAGGTCAGTGTAACCCTGCGTAATGTATAATACCCCCCGCAGTCGTCTCAGGGGTCCCGAGCAGGTCACTCACCGGCGTTTACACGAAGCACTGCGCGTGCACGGACACTTAAAGGGACCGCACAGTTAAAGAGACTGTCTGCGCAGAACAAAGCACACCTTGGGGAACATTGCCCCCTAGTGGTGCACCAACCGTACTGATATTGAATTAAGTACTGTGGTCTCTCCCACAGGGTGGAGCACACAAGATCCTGGACAAGTGTAACTTACCGCTAACTGGACTGAGCTGTGTGGATCGCATCATCACCGAGAAGGTAAGGGTCCCAGCTTCACACCTTTACACCTCACAATTAAAATAATACCTGGCATGTGGACATCGCTGGCAAGGCCCGGCATTTATTGCCCATCCCTAACTGCCCCTTGAGAAGGTGGTGGTGAGCCGCCTTCTTGAACCGCTGCAGTCCGTGTGGTGAAGGTGCTCCCACAGTGCTGTTAGGGAGGGAGTTCCAGGATTTTGACCCAGCGACGATGAAGGAACGGCCGATATATTTACAATCGGGATGGTGTGTGACTGTAGTGTAGTGGTCGCGGGTTCGGGCGGTGCTGTCGGAGAAGCACCTTTAAGAACATAAGAAATAGGAGCAGGAGCAGGCCATACGGCCCCTCGAGCCTGCTCCGCCATTTAATAGCATCATGGCTGATCCGATCATGGACTCAGCTCCACTTCCCTGCCCGCTCCCCATAACCCCTTATTCCCTTATCGGTTAAGAAACTGTCTATCTCTGTCTTAAATGTATTCAATGTCCCGGCTTCCACAGTTCTCTCAGGCAGCGAATTCCACAGATTTACAACCCTCTGAGAGAAGAAATTCCTCCTCATCTCATTGTTCAATGGGCAGCCCCTTATTCTAATATCATGCCCCCTAGTTCTAGTCTCCCCCATCAGTGGAAACATCCTCTCTGTATCCACCTTGTCAAGCCCCCTCATAATCTTATACGTTTCGATAAGATCACCTCTCATTCTTCTGAATTCCAATGAGTAGAGGCCCAACCTACTCAACCTTTCCTCATAAGTCAACCCCCTCATCCCCGGAATCAACCGAGTGAACCTTCTCTGAACTGCCTCCAAAGCAAGTATATCCTTTCATAAATATGGAAACCAAAACTGCATGCAGTATTCCAGGTGTGACCTCACCCATACCCTGTATAACTGTCGCAAGACTTCCCTGCTTTTATACTCCATCCCCTGTGCAATAAAGGCCAAGATACCATTGGCCTTCCTGACCACTTGCTGTACCTGCATACTGACCTTTTGTGTTTCCTGTACAAGTACCCCCAGGCCCCGCTGTACTGCAGCACTTTGCAATCTTTCTCCATCTAAATAATAACTTGCTCTTTGATTTCTTGTGCTTTCCCGCTCTATGTGCCTCAGTATCCCTGTGGACTGCGATCAGGTCACTCCGCATTGGCTGGGTTTGCAGTGTGGCCCCTTGGTGTTGTGCGCGACTCAGTGGGCAGACAGACAGGGCATTGAGTCACCCACACACACAGCCCCGCCTGTCGTGACCGTTTGAAGTTGCTCATTCCCACGCCCCGTGCAAACACGTGCACTGAGCTGCGACGGACGTATCGTGTGACAGGGCACAGCTCATCCCACCCCCTCTCATTAAGTGAGCAGGCTGACCCCCCTCGCCCTCTCCCCCACAATTATCAACGCACTGCGGGAAGACCAGCCTCCCCTTTAAGAGTGGAGAGTGACTGTGCAGCACAGATTGTACTGGTTGCTGTAAACCGATCCGCTGGTTGTTGGTCTGTTCAGTGTTGCCTGCTGTTGCTGCAGTTTTACTGCAGAGGCTGTCTTCAAAGTGTGGGGTTTGGTGCTCAATGACATTTCAAGGTTATAGAGACAGCTCCAGAATTATCCAGTTAGGTTTAGTTTGTCTGTGTGTGTCTCCTTTTTCGGTCTCTGTCTCCCTCTCTTTTACACATTCTTCTGCCCCTATATCTTTTTCTCTCTGTTCTGTCTACTTCTCTTTGGCACTAACCTCACAGTCTGCATTTTACGCTCTCTATTTGACAACGACACCATTTCTCCCTTTCCTTGTTCAATTGTCACTCTGTCTATCTCTCCCGACATCACCCATACTATCTCTCACCCTCCACATCTCTCTCCCTCCCTCACCCTCACGATTTCTCTCTCACTCTACCTCCCTCATCCTCCCCATCCCTCCCTCCCTCGCCCCTCCCGTCTCTCTCCCTCCCTCGCCCCTCCCGTCTCTCTCCCTCCCTCGCCCTTCCCAACTCTATCCCTCCCTCACTCTCCCCAACCCTCACCCTCCCCATCTCTCGCCCTCCCTCACCCTTCCCACCTCTCTCATTCCCTCGCTGTCCCTCACCCTCACGATTTCTCTCTCACTCTACCTCCCCATCCCTCCCTCCCTCACCCTCCCCGTCTCTCTCCCTCCCTCGCCCCTCCCATTTCTCTCCCTCCCTCGCCCCTCCCATTTCTCTCCCTCCCTCGCCCTTCCCAACTCTATCCCTCCCTCGCCCTCCCCATCTCTTCCCTCCCTTGCCCTCCCCATCTCTCTCCCTCCCTCGCCCTCCCTCACCCTTCTCACTCCCTCGCTCTCCCTCACCCTCATGATTTCTCTCTCACTCTACCTCCCTCATCCTCCCCATCCCTCCCTCCCTCGCCCTCCCCGTCTCTCTCCCTCCCTCGCCCCTCCCATTTCTCTCCCTCCCTCGCCCCTCCCATTTCTCTCCCTCCCTCGCCCTTCCCAACTCCAGCCCTCCTTCGCCCTCCCCATCTCTCTCCCTCCCTCGCCCTCCCTCACCCTTCCCACCTCTCTCACTCCCTCGCTCTCCCTCAACCTCACGATTTCTCTCTCACTCTACCTCCCTCATCCTCCCCATCTCTCTCCCTCCCTCACCCTTCCCACCTCTCTCACTCCCTCGCTCTCCCTCACCCTCCCCATCTCCCTCCCTCACCCTTCCCACCTCTCTCACTCCCTCGCTCTCCCTCACCCTCCCCATCTCTCTCCCTCCCTCGCCCCTCACATCTCTCTCCCTCCCTCACCCTTCACAACTCTATAAGGGAATTAAGGGTTACGGGGAGCGGGCGGGTAAGTGGAGCTGATCAACCATGATCTTATTGAATGGCGGAGCAGGCTCAAGGGGCTAGATGGCCTACTCCTGCTCCTAATTCTTAGGTTCTTATTTTCTATCCCTCCCTCTCGCCCTCCCTCGCCCCTCCCATCTCTCTCCCTCCCTCGCCCCT